>NW_026057577.1:14061241-14279758 GCF_023721935.1 Panthera uncia | reverse complement strand
ACACACACACACACACACACACACACACACATACATACAATGGAGTATTAGTCAGCAATCAAAAAGAAGGAAATCTTGCCATGTGCAACTACGTGGATGGAACCGGAGGGTATGATGCTAAGTGAAATTAGTCAGAGAAAGACAAAAATCATATGATTTCACTCAGATGAGGACTTTAAGAGACAAAACAGATGAACATAAGGGAAGGGAAACAAAAATAATATGAAAACAGGGAGGGGGACAAAACAGAAGAGACTCATAAATATGGAGAACAAACTGAGAGTTATGGGAGGGGTGGTGGGAGGGGGGATGGGCTAAATGGGTAAGGGGCACTAAGGAATCTACTCCTGAAATCATTGTTGCACTATATGCTAACTAATTTGGATGTAAATTTTTAAAAATTAAAAATTAAAAAAAAAAAGAAGTAACATTATGTCCAGCCTTAGATGGACCACAGGTCCATTATTCCTCTGCTTAATACCTGAACTCCATAAGCCAGAGCTTTGTCCCTCTTTCCTGAGTGAATACGCACAAGGTGCCTTCATGAACACTGCGTACTAACTGTACTTCGATTGTGCTAATCATCTTATTTTCCTATCCCATCCAATGGATAGAAAAGGTTTCATTCATTTGGTTCTTAATATTCATTTTAACCTTTCAAAGTTCATGTCATTTCCCCCTTTTGTTCACTTTAAAATGAACACCAAACAAAGCCAGGAATGTTGAAGCTTTTGGAGTACAGTATAAAACCTTGGTTTGCGAGTGTAAGTCATTCCGGAAACATGCTTGTAATACAAAGTGCTTGTATATCAAAGCGAACTTCCCCATAAGAAATAATGGAAACTCAAATGATTCATTCCATAACCCCAAAATATTCAGATAAAATGATTACAATACTGGGGCACCTGGATGGCTCAGTTGGTTAAGTGTCTGACTCTTGAGTTCAGCTCAGGTCATGATCTCACAGTCGTGAGATTGAGCCTCACATTGGGCTCTGTGCAAACAGCCCACAGCCTGCTTGGAATTCTCTCTCTCTCTGTCTGTGCCCGTCACCGCACCCCCAAAATAAATAAACATTAAAAAATGATTATAATACTGTAATATAATACAAAATGAAGAAAATACAAAATATAAAGTAAAATATACAAACGGACCTGCACTTACTTTTGAAAATCTTTGTGGCTGGTGTGAGGGAGAGAAGAGAGAGGAGGGTTATTATGCAGGACGACTTTCACTATCACTCACAGAATCACTGCTATCTATTGGCTCAATGGAATCTTTTCTTTTCGTGCAACTTTAACAAGGAACCTATCCAATGACACTTGCTTTTGCCTCTTTTGGAGAATTTCGCAGAAATGTGACATTGCATTGATGATCACCCACCATGGAGCAGTGAGAGACAGAGAGAGAAGAACCACTTGTTCAGTTGTGATCATGTGACGTTCAGTGTGATGTACTACTTGTATTGCAAGACATGGCTCGTTTAACAAGTTAAAATTTATTAGAAATGTTTGCTTGTCTTGCGGAACACTCCCAGAATGAGGTACTTGCAATCCAATGTCTTAATGTATAATGTTTTTGTTCAAAAACTCTTAAGCGGATCTTGAAGAATAGAGAAGGAAAAGGTTCAGAGCATTTTCATCAGCCTTAAAGACTGGGCTCTGGCCATGACCAAGTCTGGTTCTCTCTCCTCTCCAAGATTTCTGAGACCTTCCTTTCCTCCACTGTGGACAGGTGCCCTCTAATCCTCCAAATTCAGGCCTTTCCCAGCATCCCCTGCTGGAGTTACTGTCCTGGGGGGGGAGGGGTCAACTTCTGAAAGTGAACACAGGGGCCCACCCCCTCCCCCTTGAGCCCTCCCAGGATAACCCCACTCCTTTTCCAGTCTTCCTGCAGTGCCCAAGAGAGACAGTGCCCTCCAGGGACATCCTGGAGGGGGTGTGGCTGTGAAGAGTGACACCTATCTCCACCTGGGCACCTGGGTGACTCAGTCGGTTAAGGGTCCAACTTTGGTTGGTGGGTTTGAGCCCCGCGTCAGGCTCTGTGCTGATAGCTCAGATCATGGAGCCTGCTTCGGATTCTGTGTCTCCCTCTCTCTCTCTGCCCCTGCCCCACTAACACTCTGTTTCTGTCTCTCTCTCAAAAATAAATAAACATAAAAAAAAAAGAGTGACATCTATTTCCTAATGTCTGCAAAAGCTTCTGAGTCCAGAGAGATACCATCAGCCTCAGTGCAGTTAGTGATTTCTTTGGTTTTGAAAACCATCTCTTTAGAGAAGAAAATCCCTTCCTGCAAAAGTAAAGATGGAAGAAGGGAAAAGAATGGCCAATTGCCAAAATCCACGATGTGCCAGGTGGTTTATTCAAGTAATCCTACTGAGGCCTCCCAGAATCCTGTGCGGCTTATTTTCTTTCTCTCCACTTTCAGTGGAAAAACAGCGGCTTAAAAGAAGTGAAGCAACTTGACTGGCCAAGGTATTCATGCCTGGGAGATATTACAGCTCAAATTCAGGTAATGGCCAGCCCCAGGCTTCTTGGACCCACAGGTAACTCCCGGCAAGCTGGAGAGCAGAACTTTCCAACCAGAAGCCCACAGACCCCCAGGAGTCCCTGGGTGGGCTTTGAGGGTGTCTGAATATCCGGAGTCTGGGGTGCTGTGCCTTTTGTGGGAGGGTCACTTAAAACGTTCCCATTTTTTCATTGCCTTTGCTTCTCCTACTGCTGCTTCAGTCACATGTAGAACTACTCACCATGGCGGGGCCTGTGGGGCTCAGTCAGTTAAGCATCCAACTCTCGATTTCAGCTCAGGTCATAATCTCACAGTTTGAGTTTGAACCGTGCATTAGGCTCTGTGCTGGGAGCAGAATCTGCTTGGGATTCTCTCTCTCCCTCTCTCCCTCTGCCCTTCCCCTGGCTCAAGCTTCCTCACTCTCTCAAAATAAATAAATAAACATTAAAAAAAGAGAGAGACACAGAGAGAGAGAGAGACAGAGAGAGGGAAATACCCACCTTGGTCATAACCTACTTCAGAGAAATCTTCCTGTCATCTTTTCACTAGCCTTAAGAGCCATCTTGTTAACAAATTATTTGAACAACTCTTGAAGGGGAATCACTGTGGAGAATGTGCCAACAAACCATGGCTGTCCTTGGTTACCAAGCATCACCCCGCCACCCTCAAGCCTTCTGCAGATTCTCGGAAAGGTCCATAACCAAAAAATAAAAAAATTAGTGAGGAACCCCTCCATTAAGTCTCATTTCCTTTTTTTTTTTTTAATTTTTAATTTTAATTTTTATTTATTTATTTATTTTTTTTTTTTTAACGTTTATTTATTTTTGAGACAGTGCACGAACGGGGGAGGGTCAGAGAGAGAGAGGGAGACACAGAATCTGAAACAGGCTCAGGCTCTGAGCTGTCAGCACAGAGCCCGATGCGGGGCTTGAACTCACGAACCACGAGATCATGACCTGAGCCGAAGTCGGACGCTTAACTGACTGAGCCACCTAGGTGCCCCAATTTTTTATTTTTTTTAGAGAGAGCGAGCGCAAGTAGGGGAGCATGAGCAGGAGGGGAGAGAGAGAGAGAGAGAGGGATAGAGAGAGAGAGAAAGGGAGAGAATATCAAGCAGGCTCCTCACTGAGCTTGGAGCTTGATCCTATGACCCTAGGATCCTTGACCTGAGCCAAAATCAAGAGCTGAACACTCAACCAATGAGCCACACAAGCACCCGAAGTCTTACTTCCTTTAAGAGATAAGGACAACATACGCCTCTACTAGCTCTCTAAGTGTCTCGAAAGACCATCCACTCAGCAGCCACAGATGAAACGGCCACACTTCACGTTGGCCAAACGAAGATATCACTTGTCACTCAGGGTGAGAAAGTAGAATATGAATGTGTGTTGCAGAGGCTCTAAATAGAGAGGAAGGAAACTGTGGTTTGAGAAGAGGAGGAAAATGCAGAGGTCTTTGATCTTTGTACTTCACAAAAAAGCAGCTGAAAAAGTATATAACTGCCTCCTTCAATACCAGTTGACCGTTAACAAGAAGCAGTTCAACAATTTTATCACACATGTGCACAAATGCTGTTGGTTTTTGACCAGGCATAGGTCCGATAACTGGAAAGAGAACGCGTCAAGTTCTGTGTGGCACAGAGGAGCACACGAGCTCAGGTGCCCAGTCAGGGCACTATCAGAATGGTTGGAAGAAAGACCAAAACAGCTGGGAAAGTCAAGAACATCTATTAAGTGCCAACTGTTTAAGGCCAGGACCAAGGCCATCCCTGATGTAATGGGAGCTTTTTGGTGCCAGAGCGCAGGCGGGCACAGCCTGCCTGGTGTATCGCACACCATCTGGGAGATGAAAAAGTAAAGGTGGAGGAAGAGTGGTAGAGAGAAAAATACAGACTTCAAACCTAATTAAACAGCAAGGGAGAAACAGATGTGAGGGTCCGACTTGCCAACACCAAGCCCCTGGCAAATAATAGCGATTGCCCCATGAGAATTCACAGGCACAAGGCTGCCAGCAAGTCAGCAGGGTGGGAGGGGAAGCTGTCATCTGCACCAAAGCTCTCATTGTGTGACTCGAGTGTGCCTGTGAGCTCTGCAAGGTTCTACTTAATAGTACTGTTTTTATCCCTGCTCTCAGTTGGGCAAGATGCACAAAATACCACGTGTTGAGCCATAAGTTTCCTGCTCCGGGAAAGTCGGTTGAGCGTCCAACACTTGGTATCGGCTCAGGTCATGATCTCCCGGTTCATGGGATTGAGCCCTGCCATCATGTTCTGCACTGTCAGTGCGGAGCTTGCTTGGGCTTTTCTCCCTCTCACTCTGCCCCTCCCCTGCTGGGGCTTGCTCTTTCTCCCAAAATAAATAAGCTTAAAACAAAAAAGTTTCCTGCTCTGTAAGTTAGGGGTGGGGGCTGGAATCACCTTCTGAATTCTGTAACTCCAAGTGACACGGCATTGCTCTTTGTCAAGGTGCTGTTTATGACTTGATTTTTCCTTGAAATGGGGTGCTTTAGTAAATGCAGTCCTGCTTGCAAATTACATGTATGGATTCTGAAGGAGAGTAGTGGCTGCTGATAAAAACAGGGCATCTGCAAAACTCTGGCTTGTTTCCAAGACTGCTTCGATGGGAAAACAATAAAACTCTATTTTCATCATTAAATCAGAGTGAGAATAATTTCCAAATAAGTCTTGATGGGCATCTCCATACATGTACATACGTTTATTAAAATACATCGCATTTCATCAGGTCCAAATGCCATTGATTGTAAGATACACAATTTACAAACAGGTGTTTTGGAGGAAGGACTAAAACATTACCTGTATACATCCATTTTACAATGCATCCCCAGTTGAGAACTGCTTTCAAAATGAAAAATGTGCCCCTCAGAACCGAAAGACAGTAGTATGAATGAATAAAAATAGGTGCTAAACTAGATGCATCCACTCACCTTTGCACAAATTTTCTCTACAAGGGATGCCAGCAGAAGCTATTCATCTGTGTGTTTGGTTTCTTTCTAACACTGAAAACTTAAGAAGCTAGTACAAGAGTCTTATAAAAGGTGCACCAAAACAATGTATTGTGTGCACACCTTTTGACCTAGCAATCCCACTTGGAGAAACTTACCATAAACAGAATTGCTTGTATATAGTGACACACAAACAAGGATGTTTACTGCAGAGTTATTTGGAATATGAAAACCTGTAAATATTATGAATATTCAACAATAAGAACATTCTTAAACAAATCATGGTACCTTCATAAACTTGGAATACAGAATATGTATTTTGAGGGGCACCTGAGTGGCTCAGTCAGTTAAGCGTCCGACTTTGGCTCAGGTCATGATCTCATCGTTCGTGAGTTCAGGCCCTGCATCAGGCTCTGTGCTGACAGCTCAGAGCCTGGAACCTGCTTTGGATTCTGTGTCTCCCTCTCTGTCTGCCACCCCCCCCCCCCCCCCTTGTGCTCTGTCTCTCTCTCAAAAAAAAAAAAAAAAAAAAAAAAATTTTTTTTAAAAAAATATGTTTTTAAATACAATTTGGGAATAGGGAATCCAATAAAGAAAAAAAAAAAAAAAAAGTGAATCTCAGAAGAGTAACTGTCTATATTTTATCAACTGTAAAAGGCACATTTCTTCATATCTCAACATCTGTGAAATTATATAATATAATCAATTATATATATAATTGATTGGAATCAGCTTCTGAATTCTGTATCCTACATTCTGTATCCTGAATTCTGGATCCTTCTGAATCCTACAGTAGTAGGATCCCACATGTACTTACATACATGCATAGGAAATTTCTGGAAAGCTACTCTAACTCTAAAATAAGGGGAGGGAGCAATGTGTTATTTTACTTCACCTTACATTCTTTCTTAAAGTTTGTGATGTTGCATCAAACACATATTAATTCCACATAAAAATGGAACAAGCCAAGCGTAAGTAGTTTCGGGCTCCTAAAAGGTAGTTGCTTGGACACAGTGACAGGCTATCCCTTTTGGGAAAACCACCCCCATGAAACTTTCTATTTTACAAAAAATGAAAGGCAAGGACCCAAGAAGGGGGACCTTCACTAAGGGATCCTGGGCACCTAGTTGAGTTTTGCTTCCTGTCTGTTTCCTGATCATTCAGTAAGTTTTGCCAAAAGCTATAGCCTAGCCTCTGTGCTGTGTGGGGGGGAAAGGGGTTGGAAATTGAGAGGCTAAGTCCTGTCCTCTGGGAGGATGGCTCAGCAAAGCAGAGCAAGTGTTCTTCTCCAAGGGAGAAAGGGGGAGGTGGGAGCCAGTGTCTGGCAAAGGCCAACCACACCCAGGAGAGGAACCACTTTGTGGTTCTCCGTGCTCAGCATGACCAAGGGAGGGTGGTTAAAATGAAGTATGGAGGTTCCTCAAAAATGAAAAACAAAACTACCCTATCATCTAGTGATTGCACTATGAGATATTTATCCAAAGGATATAAAAATGCTAATTCGAAGAGGCACCTACACCCCAATGTTTATAACAGTGGTATCAAAAATAACCAAATTATGGAAAGATCCCAAATGTCCATTGACTGATGAATGGATAAAGAAGATGTGGTATATATACGATGGAATATTACTCAGCGATCAAAAAGAATGAAATCTTGCCATTTGCAGTAACATGGAGGGAACTAGAGTGTATTATGCTAAATGAAATAAGTCAGGCAGAGAAAGAAGATATCATATGATTTCACTTATATGTGGAATTTAAGAAACAAAACAGATGAACATAGGGAAGGAAAAATAAGATAAAAACAGAGAGGGAGGCAAACCAAAAGGGACTCTTAAATACAGAGAACTAAGGGTTGATGGGGGTTGGAGGGTGGGGAAAATGAGTGATGGGCATTGAGGAGGACACTTATTGGGATGAGCACTGGTTTGTTATAAGTAAGTGATGAATCACTGTTTTCTACTCATGAAACCAATACTATACTGTGTGTTAACTAACTTGAATTTAAATAAATACTTTTTTAAAAAATAAAAAATAAATAAAATGCAGATCCCTGTGGCCTACCCAGATCTAAGGCAAAGTAATTCCCACAAACAGCCCAACAATGGTCTGAGCTCTCATGATTTCAGTACTTGTATTTATCACATAAGGTGGGCAACCTTCAGAATTCGTGAGAAGTAGATTTGAGGCAGCCAGGTTCAACAAATTTTGTTCCACGTGACTTTTAAAAGTAGAACTGATACTATCATTCAAATAGGAAGGACCTAGATCTTTTGAGATGAAAATCTGCTGAAACAAACACTTAGAAAGATCACCTCCTTCTTGACAACTAGAAAATACACGCCGTCTCCAACATATTCAAATAAGAAAAATGGTCTCTTAAAAAAAAGTTCATTTTTTTTATAAATTGTTTTCAAAAATTTTTAACATTGATTTATTTTTGAGAGACAGAGCTCAAGCAGGGGAGGAGGAGAGAGAGAGGGACACAGATTCCAAAGCAGGCTCCAGGCTCTGAGTTGTCAGCACAGAGCCCGCGTGGGGCTTGAACTCGTGAACCACGAGATCATGACCTGAGACGAAATTGGACGCTCAACTGACTGAACCACCCAGGCGCCCCCAAAAATCAGTTCATTTTTAAGATGAGGAACCTCTAATATGAATATGAAAAAGAGATTTTAAATACCCTACATTTTCAGGGTGCCTGGGTGGCTCAGTCCACTTCGGCTCAGGTCATGATCTCTCAGTTTGTGAGTTCAAGCTCCGCATCAGGCTCTGCACTGACAGTACAGGGTCTTCTTAAGATTCTCTCTCCCTCCTCTCTCTCTGCCTCTCTCCATTCTGGCATGCTCCTACTCTCTCAAAATAAATAAGCATTCCGCTTATAGATTCCGCTCACAGAATGAGCTCAGAATACCAGAACTTATACCTCAAAGGGCTCTTCTGCATTTTAGCTGACGTTTAAAGATTTTAAGTTTACCTCACTCCCTCTACGTCATGTAGTATATTATTCTTCTCCTTATGTCATGATAAAAGGCATATTGCATTGGCTTACTTACAAATGACTTAATTATATGTCATCTTTCCAAGATAATTTTCACCTCATCTTTCCTTCATGACTTTTCTGTTCTGGCAATGCAGCTTCAAACACAGGGTTAGAAGTTAGGAAAATGAGGGCAACTGGGTGGCTCAGTCAGTTAAGCACCCGACTTTGGCTCAGGTCATGATCTTGTGGTCCATGAGTTTAAGCCCCGTGTCAGGATCTTTCTACAGCTCAGAGCCTGGAGCCTGCTTTGAAATCTGTGTCTCCCTCTCTCTCTCTGCCCCTCTCCTGCTTGCACTGTCTCTTTCAAAAATAAATAAAAATAAACATTAAAAAAATAAAAAAAAAGAATTTAGGAAAATGATTCACTTAAATAGAACTGTATTAAACAGAGAGGTATAGATTTTCTCCCTGATGCAACCTAAAAAGAAAGTTGTGCTGCCAGATTTATACAGAAGATGACTTAAAGTAGTTTCTGAAGGGATACTCTCAGTTTATTGAAAAGAAATTATTCCCCGAAAAAACAAACAAACAAACCAGGGGCAGTTATGCTACAGTCATCTAATAGAAGTAAGTTCATGTAATCATGGTCCTTAATTTCACAACATTCCCAACAAGTCAGTAATAGTGATATACCTCATGTTTGGTACAGATTCTGAAGGCTTTAAGGACTTTGCCTAGGGTTATACCATGAGTCGCAGCAGGGAAAGGGCTCGGGTCATGGAGGGTTAGAAGTTTCCTGAAGGTCATCACCACCTTCTGCAGCAGTTCACTTTCTAACCCCCTCCCCACAAGTCCTTTTCTCTTGGCAATTCAGTCTGTGTTTAAATAAGAAGACAATAGGGGCACCAGGGTGGCTCAGTCGCTTGAGCGCCCGACTTAGGTTCAGGTCACGATCTCACAGTGGGTTGGAGCCCCGCGTCGGGCTCTGTGCTGACAGCTCAGAGCCTGGAGCCTTTGTCTCCCTCTCTCTCTGCCCCTCCCTTACTCGCATTCTGTCTCTTTCTCTCTCTCTCTAAAAAATAAACATTAAAAAAAGAGAAGTCAATAAAATATTTTTCTTACTAATCAAGGTAAGATTAATATAGATCACACCAAACCTGGCAATCAGCTAGGAGGAGGCAGTCAAGTTAAACAGCATCCTGTGACTCAGCTTCTTCTTCTTTTTTTTTTTTTTTTTTAAGTTTATTTATTTTGAGAGAAAGAGAAAGAGTGTGAGTGGAGTAGGGGCAGAGGGAGATAGAGAGAGACAATCCCAAGCAGGCACACCAACACCAGCATGGAGCCCAACTCAGGGTTCAACCCCACGAACCGTGAGATCACCATGAGATCATGACCTAAGCCAAATGAAGAGTTGGAGGCTCAACCAACTGATCCACTCAGGCACCCTAACCCAGTTAGCTTCTTAAAAAAATTTTTTTTAACGTTTTATTTATTTTTGAGACAGAGAGAGACAGAGCATGAACGGGGGAGGGGCAGAGAGAGAGGGAGACACAGAATCGGAAGCAGGCTCCAGGCTCCGAGCCATCAGCCCAGAGCCCGACGCGGGGCTCGAACTCACAGACCACAAGATCGTGACCTGAGCTGAAGTCGGATGCTTAACCGACTGAGCCACCCAGGCGCCCCCCGCCCCCGCCCCCCCAGTTAGCTTCTAATGTAAAGTGTTACTGTGGGGATTAAATGAGTTATTACAAATAAAACCCTTAGACAAGCACCTAGTGTTTAGTAACTGCTCAATAAATGCTAGCTACAGATAGTTCCCGACTTAGGATGGTTCAACTAGACGATTTTTCAACTTTACAATGGTGCTAAAGTGATATGAATTCAGCTAACACTGTACTTCAAATTTTGAATTCGGATCTTTTCTTGGGCTAGCATTACATGTATGATATTCTCTCGAAATGTTGGACGGCAGAGGTAGCCTGAACTCGGAGGCAGCTATGGGGTCACCAGGGTAAACAAGTGATACACTTACAACTATTCCATTTTTCACTTTCAGTACAGTAATCAATAATAAATTACATGGGACATTCACAACTTAATGAAAGTCTTTGTGTTAGATGATACTGCCCAGCTGTAGATTAATGTAAGTATAATATTCTGAGCACATTTAAGGTAAGCTAGGCTCAGGTACGATGTTCGGTAGCTTAGGCGTATTGAAGGTATTTCTGACTTAATGATATTTTCAACTTACGATGGGTTTACTGAGCTATAACCCCAAGGTAGGTCAAGAATCGTCTATATTATGATTATTGTTGGTTGGGGAGGCGGCCAAGAGTCTCACAATTACAGCATAGTAGTAAGTGCTGTGATAGAGGCCCTGGGGGAATCCTGAAAAGCAGCATCTAATTTATTTGGGGGCACCAGGGTTTACAGGGAATGGGGGCATACTTGAACACATCTCAAAGTGAAGTCCAGAGGAATCAGCCAAATTGCCTGGAGGTTAGGCAATCCAACCAGAAGGAACAAGAGGTATAACAGTTCAAATTCATTTAACCATAAGAAATAGTTCACAGCGGCTGCAGCACAGAGTGCCTTTGGAAGAGGGGAAGGGCATGAGGCTGGAAAGTTGGACTAGAACCAGATCATCAGACCTTTATTATGTTAGGTGAAGGAGTTTGAACTTGATCCTGAAAACACTTTTGAGATTTTCAAGCTGGAGAATGACAGAATGGGATTTGTCTCTTAGAAAAATCCTCGAGCCCTCAGAAGGAAGGAGTGCAGTCTATTTATATTGGGGAGTGCTGTCTATCTATATTCAGAAGACAGAGAAGAAAAAAGTTGAGAAAATTTCCATTCCAACTGGTTGAAATGTTGACACTTATACCTGGTAAATTTACTTAGGTGAAATATTTCACCCTCTAACGATGGTGGGAAACTATTGCATAAGGTGCCAGAAACTAAATGTGGCTGTTTTGTATTTACTTCTTGCTATCGGGTTCACTTAAACAACGTGACTGGCGAAACCTTGCAGGAAGGGTGACCATCTCATGAATGCATGCACCACTGTTGGGGAAGCCTCACCCTTTTTCCCCATCAGTTCCTACTGTCACCCATGGTTACTCTTTTTCTTTTCTTTTTTTTAATGTTTATTTACTTTTGACAGAGACAGAGTACGAGCGGGAGAGGGGCAGAGAGAGAGAGATACACAGAATCAGAAGCAGGACCCAGGCTCTGAGCTGTCAGCACAGAGCCCAACGCAGGGCTCAAACCCACAAAACGTGAGATCACGACCTGAGCTGAAGTGGGATGCTTATCCAACTGAACCACCCAGGTGTCCCAGTTACTCTTTTTCCTTAACACACATTGTGTGAAACTTCTGTTGAAACTCAACTTGTTTTTCCTTTCTGCTTTATTTGTTTGAAACAAGCATTCGACACTTCTGATTTTCTGGGCTGTTATGTATTGCTTTGGATTTACTTGACCGACATGCACCCACAAGATGGAGGAAGAGAAAGTATTGTCCAATCTTTGAGGGATCTGGGATTCAACTCAAAATAAACAGCTGCATTTATCCACAAGAGGTGCAGGTACAACTGAGGTACAACAATCAGGTACAACTGAGCCCATTCCAGAGCACACAGGTCACAATGTACCCCTCAGGGGACAGCAGAGGCAGAAAGAAGGAGGCAAAGTGTTTTCTGTGTAACATGCCATCAGTAGCAAAACATTAATTGAGACCCAGTCCACAGGCTTCTGAACTCTTGAGCATTTTCTGCCAGACAACACACACTTTATTTTTTTTTATTTTTATTAAATTTTTTTTAATGTTTATTTATTTTTGACACAGAGAGAGACAGAGCATGAACGGGGGAGGGGCAGAGAGAGAGGGAGACACAGAATCAGACAACACTTCCTTTAAACAAAACACGACGCTCATTAAAGTGAGCATATTCTTCATGACCTCACTGGCATAGGTAATAGAAAACCAAGAAGTTATCTCTAACTGAATTGGAATGTTTATTCTGGCTACAGAGCTGTTCCCCTAAAGGAATCTGCCAGGAAACCAGACTCTGGTTCCCCAATTTCCTAGTTTGTGGTTTCTGCTCTGTAGGACTCGAGGGTGCAGGAGGACCCCTTTCCAGAGAAGAGAAACAGAAGAGACAGGTGGGTCTTTTCAAACAAAGTTCTAAAACATAATAAAACCAAATGAATGAAGACAGAAATTACAGTTCCTAATGGCTCGAAGCATAACAATTTACAATATCAGATCTCCACCCAGAAGTGAGAAATCCCAATTAGGAGCTCTCTCTCTCTCTCTCAAAGTGAGTGGAAAATTAGGGCAGGGAGAAAGTCCAGGAATATTTTTACTTTTCTTCGTCCCTCCTCAGCATATAGCAGGAAACTTGCTTGGTTTTGCTATTTTGGGTTTTCATTTTTGAAGATGACCCATCTTAGATCATACACTTTTAAGTGTTAATTAAGTATGGGGGGAGGGTGCCTGAGTGGCTCAGTCTTTAAGCATCTGACTTTGGCTCAGGTCATGATCTCACAGTTCGTGAGTTTGAGTCCCACGTAAGGTGAGCTCAAGCCCCGATTCAGGTGAACATGAGCCCTGGTTTGGGTAAAATCACAAGTCCCGCTTCAGATAAGCCCTGCTTCTCTCTCTCTCTCTCTCTCTCTCTCTCAGCCTCTGCCCCTCCTGGGATTCTGTTTCTTTCTGCCCCTTGCTCACTTGCACCCTCTTCCTCTCTCTCAAAACAAAAAAAATGGAAATGAATATAGCTGTCTGGGTGGCTCAGTCCGTTAAGTGTACAACTCTTGATCTCAGTTCAGGTCTTGATCAGATGGTTGTGAGTTTAAGCCCTGTGCTGGGCTCCCTACATGGGCATCAAACCTACTTTAATTTTTAATTTTTTAAATTTTTTAACATTTTAAATTTATTTTTGAGAGACAGAGAGAGACAGAACGCGAGCGGGAGAGGGGCAGAGAGAAAGAGAGACACAGAATCTGAAGTAGACTCCAGGATCTGAGCTGTCAGCACAGAGCCCAGCGCAAAGCTCTAACTCACAAACTGCGAGATAAATGACCTGAGCCGAGGTGGGACGCTTAACCGACTGAGCCATCCAGGCACAGCAAGCCTACTGTAAAAAACAAACAACAAAAAACAGAATGGAAGTGAATGCACTGATCCAGCTAATGATAAAAAAGTGACAGTCCAATGAGCAACATCCTCCAGGGGGGCTCATAAAAGACTAAGGGAAAAAGTTTCAGAGAGACTGCTGACCACCAGATGCTGTCCCCCTTGATACAGGTGAATAATGTGACTGTTCTGCAGAACCATTTCTCAAGAGAAACACCAGTCGTTTTCAGTCCATCCCTCCTACTGAAAAGTGTATGTTTATTTTTAACTTTCACACAGTGACTACCAGGAAACATACTACAAGCAGAGGAGAGGGAAAAAAAAAAAAAAACTAATCAGGGTTCTCTAGAAATTATTTTCTCTAATAAAAGAATGTGGATATTTCTGAATTATCTCTGGAATATAAGCCTTTTTAAAATTGTTTTTCTTTTTTCTTTTTAAATGTTTATTTACTTATTTATTTAGAGAGTCAACAGGGGAGCGGCAGAGAGAGAGGGAGACAGAGAATCCCAAGCACGTTTTGCGCCACTCAAACTCCCAGACTATGAGATCACAACCTAAGCCAAAATCAAGAGTCAGATGACCAACTAAGTGAGCCACCCAAGGGCCCCTGGAATATAAGACTTTTGACATTGTCACCCCTGAAATCATGGGGATCTTTAGTGCACAAGATGCCAGCAAGCAGTTGCAGGAAAGCCACACCTCAGAACCAAATGACCTGGACATACAAGTGGTGTGAAGGTCAAGTTCAATGCACTGGCCAGCCTGACCCCAAATAGGTCACCAAATTTGGCCCTCTGATTCAAAATATCTACAGAGAAAATAATCAACCCTTTCTTCCTCTTATTTGCTAAGATGAGGATTAAACAACTAAAAGTATTTCAGAGTTTGACGAGATCTTAGAAATTATGTAATCTAAGTGTTCTCTTCTTTCCTGAGGACAAACCAGAAAATTCCTAGGAATATCTATCCCTCTCTAGTTCCTGAACTTGCATGTTCTTACACCTCCCCCAACACAAAACAGTTAGATGCAATACTGGACTGGAGAAGCAGCACAGTGGGAAAATCCTTGGAATCTTGGCTGATACTTGGGATATATTTTACTGGAAGAAACAGGACTACACTTCCGGCATGTTACAAATGTGTGCCTTAATACTTCCAGGTCAGATCCAATCCTTTTCCGTATAAAGACGATTTGTTGAAGATCGTTATAAATCATAGATGAGAGTTCTAGGGAAAAATTTGCCCACATTCCCAAGGGCCTCTTCCATGCCAGATACAGAATTGGGTGACAAGATATAATGATCGTACTCCATACTGTCCAGCCTGAAGGAGCTAAGGCACTTAAATAACTGACAAAATCACATATAACTGAGGCGCGTAGAAAGAGTCATGAAAATCCAGAGAAGGAAGCAACTGTGACTGCTGAGGGAGGACCAGAGAAGGCTTCCCAAAGGAAAGGACATTTCACTGGGGCTTGAGGGTTGAATAGGAGCTGGTCCAGTAGAGAAGGGGATCAGAGAATTACAGTCAGTAGGAACCAACCAATCCACAGAGAACTGTGGAGTATTCCAGATGGCATGAGCAGTGGGGACAAGTAGGAGGGAGGATACATGGTGAAGCAAGCCATGAGGAGCTCTGAACACCAAAGTAAAGACAGTTCAGACTTTAATAGGCAAAGTGGGGGCCACGGATGTCTTCTCCACTTGTAAGAAATACAACACACTTGGGTGGCAGGTCCAAGAATGGACAGGAAGCTGGAAGACTGGTTAGAAGGCTTCTCATAATTCTGCCCTTCAATGAGTATCAGATTTCAGAACTCCAAATTCCAAACACCTGTCTCCATCACCTTGGAATCAAAACCTGGAACCCTTGGGTGACGCTTTTAGCATGAGACAGCCCAAGACTCATCTTGGGGACAGTCACTGCCTTCAACTGGCACCAGCAGTTCCTCTTTCCAGAAGAATGCCACCTCCTCTTTCTCGTTTATCTCTTGTGGATTCCATAAGGGGAATAGATCGTGTACGTTAGTCCAAATTCTCTGGAAGAAAGACTTTGAGAGTAAACAGGCTCCAGTATGCCCAGGAGAGTAAAACCAGTAAGAGCACAGCCTGCAGAGCCATAGGTAGGCCCAGCATTAACATTCACCAGCTGCCTGATCTCAGACAAGTTATTTAGCTGCACTGAGCCTCAACCTTCCTCACTGTAAAATGGGCACCCACCTTCTCCAGAATGTTGATAAGAGATTCAAAAACGGATCCTTGTATAAGGAAACAGTAAGCAAAGAAAATAACTATCAATGTTATACTCACTATTGATGACACATTGCATCTGAAATGGAATGCTGCATCTAAGTTCCAGGTATAAAAAAAAATCCAGCCATCAGAGCTCCTACAAATGACATGATTTTATTTGTATTTTATTTTATGTTTTTCAATGTTTTATTTCTTTTTGAGAGGGAGAGGGCAAGCAGAGGAGGGACAGTGAGAGAGAAGAACATAAGAGCTGAAGCGGGCTCTGCACTGACAGCAGCAAGCCCAATGTGGGACTGGAACTCACAAACTGTGAGATCATGACCTGAGCCAATGTCAAATGCTCAACCAACTGAGCCACCCAGGTGCCCTGACATGGTCTTAAAAGGTCTCCTCCTCAAACCTCGAGAGTTCCCCTGCAAATAATTAAAGCTTACATTAGTTTTATCTTTTCTAAAACGTATTCACACTTACTTAGAATATGTCAACCATTGGGAATGCAAGCTGGTACAGCCACTCTGGAAAACAGTATGGGGGTTCCTCAAAAAACTAAAAACAGAACTACCCTAAGACCCAGCAATTGCACTACTAGGCATTTATCCAGGGGATACAGGTGTGCTGTTGCAAAGGGACACATGCACCCTCATGTTTATAGCAGCACTATCAACGATAGCCAAAGTATGGAAAGAGCCCAAATGTCCATCGATGGATAAAGAAGATGAGGCATATATACAATGGAGTATTACTCGGCAATCAAAAAGAATGAAATCTGGCCATTTGCAACTACGTGGATGGAACTGGAGGGTATTATGCTAAGTGAAATTAGTCAGAGAAAGACAAAAATCATGACTTCAATCATATGAGGACTTTAAGACACAAAACAGATGAACACAAGGGAAGAGAAGCAAAAATAATATAAAAACAGGGAGGGGGACAAAGCATAAGAGACTCATAAACATGGAGAACAAACCGAGGGTTACGGGAGGGGTGGTGGGAGGGCGGATGGGCTAAATGGGTAAGGGGCACTAAGGAATGTACTCCTGAAATCATTGTTGCACTCTATGCTAATTTGGATGTAAATTAAAAAAAAAAATCTACAACTTTTGTAATAAAGGATGCTAAACAGGGGCGCCTGAGTGGCTCAGTCGGTTAGGCATCTGACTTCGGCTTGGGTCATGATCTCACCATTCGTGAGTTCGAGCCCCGTGTCAGGCTCTGGGCTGATAGCTCAGAGCCTGCAAACCACTTAGGATTCTGTGTCTCCCCCTGTCTGCGCCTCTGCTGCTTGCACTCTATCTCTCGCATTGCCTCAAAAATAAATAAACGTTAAAAAAAAAATTTTAAGGATGCTAAACAAAGAAAAAAAAAAAGAATATGTTAACCAAAATTTAACCTTCTTCCTAATGATGTGATCACCATGATTTTCTCCAGTGCCTGCTAAGGTTTTGAGGAAAGCTGACACATTCACAGTGACTCACTATTCTGTGCATTTGTTGTCCACGGGGGTTAAATTATATCCCAAGAGTGTCTAGAACATTCCCCACTGTAAAATGTAAAACATACGCTTCAAGAGTTATCTGACCTCCACAAAATAACAGGCTTGTGAGTGCCTTTTTAGCTTTATTCTTATGTTTTCTAAACTTTTGTATTATGTAAAATTTCAAACAGATGCAAAAGTAGAAAGAAGAATATATCAGGAGACCTCGTTACTCCTTACCTACCTTCAACCATAATCAACATACTGCCAATCTTGTTTCACTTATACCTCTCCACCCTCTACCCCTTGTT
The DNA here is from genome assembly GCF_023721935.1 of Panthera uncia. Classification (NCBI taxonomy): domain Eukaryota; kingdom Metazoa; phylum Chordata; class Mammalia; order Carnivora; family Felidae; genus Panthera; species Panthera uncia. The sequence continues at coordinate 14,262,123 of NW_026057577.1, read as the reverse complement.
GGTTACCTTTTTGTCTTTACAGCTTCACTGGGATATAATTACAACTGTGCAATAGAAATGCATACAATTGTGATTGTACAATGCCATGATTTTCAGTAAATTTAGAAAGTTGTACAACCATCAGCACGAGCCAATTTTAGAACATTTCATCATCCCCAAAGTGCCTCTTGGCAGTTAATTTCCTTCTCCTCTCGGTTTCAGGCAACCAGTAATCGACTTTATACATTTGTCTTTTCTGGACATTGCTTTAATTAAAGGGAAACATACAATACGTGGTCTCGTGTCTGGTTTGTTCCACTTAGCATATTTTTATTATTTTTTTAATTTACTTTTAAATTTACATCCAAGTTAGGTAGCATATAGTGCAATAATGATTTCAGGAGTAGATTCCAGTGATTCATCCCCTGCGTATAACACCCAGTGCTCATCCCAACAAGCGTCTTCCTTAATGCCCCTCCCCCATTTAGCCCATCCCCCCCACCCACAACCTGGTTCCCCCTAGTATGTTGTTTTTAAGGTTCATCCACATTGTAGCAGATACAGTTCTTTCTTCTTTTTGATTGCTGAATAGTAGTCCATTGTATAAATAAATAATATTTTGCTATCCATTCCCCAACTGGTGACTGTTTAGGCTGTTTCCAGTCTGGAGCTTTTACATATAACACTTCTACGAATATTTGCATCGAAGAATTTGTATGGACCTATGTTTTCCTGTCTCTAGGCAGACATGTAAGAGTCAAACTAGGGTTTTTATTGCCTTTTTTACCTGAGAGAATCAGAACGGATCAGAGTTTAGACCTTAAACATTATGTGTTCCAATCTTTTATTTAATAAACTGGGAAACGGAGTCCAACTGATTTGCTAACATTCACAGTTCATGGTGACAGAGACAGGATTCAAACCCAGAACTTCCCATTCTTTCTTTTTTTTCTTCCTTTTGAATCAATTTCATTGTTCAACCCAGAAACATCCCTCCTGCCCTCTTCTTTCTGCTCTGCTCTGGAATGAATGGCTTTTCTCTGTGTTCCAGACCTGCCATTGAGGCATTTCCAACCTTGTTTTGAGACCCCTTCTCACATCTGGAGCCTTACAACGCTTCTCCCATCCTGGAGCCCTCTGCCTCACCTCCGTGGAACCTGGGAACCCCCATTTCTGAACCTTCCTGGGATTCTACGAGCACATGGACTGCTTCAGGTCCACTCCACTGACCCTCCCGCAGACATTTGCTTCTTGATCCCTTTCTTGCTGCAAATTCCTTTGCCCCACTTCATCTGCTTTCTCTCCTCAAGTCCTGTGTGGTTTGGAGTTACAGATGTCAGCTAGGTTTCTGACGATAAAGTCCGCATCCTTGCATTTTCACTTTTTTGGTTGTTTGGGGGGTTTTTCAAGAGAAAAAACTGTCTTTGCTAGCTTGAAACCAGACCTCTCCAACTTTCATGGGACTAGAGTGAAATACTCACTTGCTCAGTGAAAATACACAGACAATGATCATTTCATTCAGACGGAGGGAGGGGGAGGGAGACAAAAAACCCTGTCCCAAATTCTGAACAAGAGCTTTATTCCCTAAATGTCTTAAATGTGCATGAAAGAGGTTGTCCTTCACTATTCAAAGAGACAAGCAGCCTTTACTTCACTCTGTGGCTAGTTATTACTCCACCGGCCTAATTTAGGCAAACTAAGAACTTTCTTTGAAGCTGAAAATAAACCATGGGTTTTTAAAAATAAAATGATCGTTCTCGGTTTCCTATATTTTGGCAAATGCCAAGTACACAAAATTGGACAGGAACACTTTTTCCGATTCACAGAAATCACATCCACCACAAACTGCTCACTCTTTTGAATGATGTTTAACTGTAAATTATGTGCCGCAGGCCGGAAACAGTGGCTGTACACACACATAGTAATTGGCTGCTATTATCCAATCAGTTAGCAAATATTTATTGGGTACCCAGTGAGCTAGGCACAGCAGGGGAAACAGAAATGGATAAAGATATGACCCTTATGGCCTTTGTAATCTACTTATGATAAGACAGAAATGCAAAAAGCTGAACAGTACAAGGTAGCACGTGATCAAGGGGCACAGGCAGAGAAGTATTTTTTTTTAATTTAATAAACTTTTTTAATGTTTATTTTTGAGAGAGAGAGAGAGAGAGAGAAAGCGAGCGAGCATGAGCGGGGGAGGGGCAGAGAGAGAGGGAGACACAATCTGAACCAGGCTCCAGGCTCTGAGCTGTCAGCACAGAGCTCAACACAGGGCTCAAACTTGTGAAGCACAAGATCATGACCTAAGCCAGATGCTTAACCGACTGAGCCACCCAGGTGCTCCCCCCTCTTTTAATGTTTATTTATTTTGGTTGGGAGGGGCAGAGAGAGAGGGAGAGAAGGAACTCCAAGCAAGCTCTACGCTGTTAGCTCAGAGCCCAACATGGGGTTCAAACTCATGAACCATGAGATCATCACCTGGGCTGAAATCAAGAGTTGGATGCTTAACTGACTGAGTCACCTGGCACCCCACAGGCAGAGAAGTCTTACAGAATTTTCAAAATTAGAGAGTTGACAACCTGGAGAATACAGAGGGGAAAAAGGAAGTAAGGGCTCTAAAAACCTAAAGCTCACACACAGATTAAAGCTAAAACAGGCCAATAGTTATGTCACTTACCTGCTCAAAAACTTCCCATGACTCATCAGTGATAATTACCGAAAGTCCAAACTCCCTCTGTTGGCCTTCAGGACCTCACAGCCCCAGGCTCCTTTACCTTGCCAGAGTTTGCTCTGGAAGAGGTTCTTTGAACACACCGATACCCATCACTGTCCAACCTTCTCTGCTCGTGAGGCTCCATCCTTCTCAACACTTTCCCACAACCTCAGCTACTGAAAATCCACCCTGTTCTACATCCTGCCTCCTTCTGGAGGCACCCCAACACTGTCTTTTCATTACCATACAAGATTTCTGCCTCTTGAGAGAGCCAGTCTCCAAGACGGCAGGCAATGTTCCTCACCTCCTGGCTTCCCCTCCCTTGTGTAGCCTCCACCCACAATGGATGGGGAGAGCCGTGTAACGGATGAGATAGTGTAGAGGTCACACTGTGTGACTTCCAAGGCTTGATCGTGAAAGAGGAGACAGGCGACCACTTTGTGCTCTCTTGGATCACTAACTCTAGGGAAAGCCATCTACCACGTAATGAGGACACTCCAGTAAACATATGGAGAGGTCTCCATAGTGAGAAACTGAGGCCTCCCGTTCAGAGCCAGCACTAACCATCTGGGAGTTCATTCCTCAGAAGAAACACACACACACCCACACATGCACACGCATACCCACACACACACGCACACACATACATGCACACACACGCACACACACACACACACACACACACACACAGGAAAAAAACAGGAAAAATCCTCAGATGTCTGCAAACTGGCCAACTTGCTGACTCTAGCCTCATGAGACAACCCAAATCAGACTCACTCAGCTGAGTGGCTCCCAAATTCCTGACCCACAGAAACCATAAGTAGTAAGAGATGTTTATTGTTGTTTTTAGCTGCTAAGCTTTGGAGCAATTTGTTAGGCAGCAGCAGATAACTGATGTACCTCTCTGGTGTGGTCTACATTACACATTGTACATTGTATCCGTTGTATTCCAATTATTTATATCCTTACCTTTTAGAACTAGATTAACATTTCCCAGAGGGCAAGGACCTTCTTTGTGAATTTTTCATTCTCGGCAAGCTTTAGTGAGTCACTCAGTAATCGTTAGTTGATTGACTGATAAAAGAATAAAAAAACTAAACAAAACCTTTGGTGGAAGTTACATCTTGGGCTGACTTCATATTGCCTTTGGATCATTCTGTAATTTCAATTTTCTTTCTTCTTTTCTTTTTCTTTCTTTCTTTTTTTTCTTTTTTCTTTTTTTTAACTTTAAGGCCTTGGTAGTTGTGGAAGTAGAAACACCTATAGTCTGGACTCTGCTCCCAGCCTGCCTGGGCTTTTAAGAAACATTGCCAGGAACACAGAGCGACCTCACCTCACCTCTCCCTCTGAAGTTGCCTCCCACCCTGATATCCCTAAACTTATCTCAGGGCGAGAGCGGCTTTGCAGGGTCACAGGTGATAAAGAAGCAAGAGTCAGAGAAGGTAATGAGGGGAGGAGACTAGGCAATAATAAACAGCAACCACTTTAAAAGGTTTGCTGTCAGCCGGGACCAAACGGCCTGAACCTGGCAGAACCCCCATTGTAGGCACCTTGGCCCCAGTCCCAGGAATTGAAGGCATTTCACAGTTTTCTAATTAAGATGATTTCCTCTGAATCCTCCAATATTTTAAAGAGGATTCCAGCTGAGTGCAGGTCCTCTCTTGAATCCTGAACTAGGTTAGGATCTGAGTCCTTCTCATAAGGTCTGTCCTAATGGGACTGGCTGTAGATGCTCTGGGTGACTAGTAGGACTTAAGGCCTCTCTTTAATCCATAAATAAAAATAGAAAAAAAAAAAAAAACAGTCACAGTCTTGTGGGTCCTTTTATAGACCAAGCCATAGAAGTCACACAAATATGCAATCACTCCTTTAGGAAACACAGAAATCTGATCATCACGTCTGTGCTAAATTATGAGATTGTACCCAGTAAGTATAAAAAAACAAGACAATTATAAAATATACTATTCCTAACAGATAAGTGACCAGGATGGTAAATTTACCTTGATAAATTTACCTTGATTGCTATTTGTATTAATGACTATGGCTGATGATAGAAATCGCAAAATAGTTAAGAGCCTCCCTATAGGAAAGCTACAAAATCATTAACATTGTAAAAAGGAGTCAATGTGGCTTTTAAGTCAACAAAGGGAGTACAAATCTAGTCGATTTAGCCTAAAGCCAAAGCAAGATTAGTTCCAACAAGGCATGTATATAGTGCTTGTTAGCATTCTGTGCAGTTAATTTTAAATGCCCCCCCCCCCCCTTTGGAGACTATGTGCACAGACCTCAAAGAGATTCTGGTATTTAGCCCTAATGATTTCCTCATGTAGAACACACCTCATTGCCTAAAGGCACCAACCAGATTAGTTTCTTCTGAAAAAGGATGCTAGAGATTGATTCTTCTATGTAAAATTATTCCATCCTATTAGTGCTGGAGCCCTGAAATTCATTAGCAAACAACTTGAGGCTGATAAGGGAAGGCTGTCTTCCAGCTGTTCCCAACACGCCTTTGTAAATATGAAAAGTCATTCCTTGGGAAAAACTCCGTCTAATCTCTTAAAGATGTGTATTTACTTAAGAAAACGTTTTAAAGTGGTTCATGATCTTAATCTCATTTACTGTGCTGCAAACTTCAACCAAATCCTGTGTTAATATTTTTGCTCCAGTGCATCTCAGCAATATCGGAATAAGATTACATCTTTTAAAACATATACTATGCGGACATTGCCCCAGGCTACATCTTTGTTTCACAGGGTCCTTGCTTGAGAAAGGCAGCGATCAACTCTACTCCAAGAGTCTCACTGAGAACTAAAATCAAATGTCCATCAAAACAGAGGAAACTGTGTAAGAAATAACGTTAAGAGAAAAGCAGAATACTATTAACCTGTGTATACCCTACGGTCACCGCTCTAAAATGGATTATAATATGGATCCGTATAACCATGGACAGGCATGGAAAGAAACAGGAAAATGAAACATACCTCTTTCTCCCACACATCTACAACTTTACTAGGTGTTTTCTTTCTAAATTCCCTTTACCTAAGCTGGGAGTTGTCTTAATAGCGGGTGTAGTTTGTTTGCTTTTTTAAATTATCAGGATAAGATCTCACCTCATCAGCGGAGAACCTGGGAGTCAGTTACTCATGTAAAGGGTGGTGACTGCCCGGACCACCCTAGATAAAGCCCTGCCTGTCTCTTCCTTAAACATTCTTCAGGAATAGCAGCTCTACAACTTACAAGCTGAATCCCTGCAAAGGGAAAGAAACTCGAGCTCACCTTTCCTTAATGGTGAATTTCAAGGAAATGTCCTCATTTTCAGCTTCAACCTAAAAGAATCCCTTACATGAAAGTAAAATAATATTTAGGCAAATCATCACAATGAAGTCACCCATTCACACCTATTTTCTGAGAATGTGGGACCAAAAATGAGTTCTAGAGATGACGAAGACTTAGTCACTGTGTTCAGGATGGCTATCTAGTAGCTCACAGACAGCTGTAAACTAAGGATGATGTCACAAGTGACATAATCATGATAAAGATAGGGAGATCAGAGTGAGCGACTCTTAAGAGGAAGAGAATACACAAGGCCTTTTTTTCCTGGTAAAGAATTGAACCAGGAAAGGTTCTGAACTGGATCCTGAAGGATAGTCTAATTCTGTCCAGGAAGGAGAAGTGATGGACATTGTAGGAGAGGAAGACACAGCCAGCAAAGACAAAAACAGAGAAGAATGGGGTGTGTTCTAGAACAATGCAGTTTAGGAATGGGAATCCAAGGAGACATGCAGAGGAGAAACAGGGGTCAGACAAAGCCTTGACCACGGAGGGAAGGGCATGTGAGCAAATATTGTCCTTTGGGGCTTGGGTGAGGAGCCTTGCATTTCCTGTTGTTTTTACTCCTGACAATGTGCTTTTTACAAGTAGGAAGCTTCTAAGGTGAGGCTCTGAGAAGTCAGATCTGGTCTCCAAACAGCATGTCATGGACCTACATCCCTGAGCAAGCACTGCCTGGTCCTCGACAAATACTGCCCAAATGCACTGAAGACAAACCATGAGCCCACAATCTGCCGCCCCGCCATATTGCTCTCCTGGACTGGTTTTTGATAGACATAGGGAGCCACTGACAACTCTGCACTAGAGGAATACATGCAATCACTGGGGAGCTGTGTGTTTAGAGCAGTATAATAAAGGCTACAGAGGTGGTGTGGGGGGACTTCCCTAACGTTCAGAGCCTAATTTACAGACCACACCTTGCTTTTGCTCAGCATGCTTTGTTCATACAGATTTTTCGAGAGAAGTTTGAGAATGCCTCAAAAACTCACCTGAAATCTAAATTCTCTCCTTTACTACATGTATTTCGACTATGAAATGTATGCACCACAGAATGTATCAAATCAAAAGTTAGACTTCTTCCCCATCTTCCAACACTCAGTTCCAGTATTAGTATATTGTTCATTCTTGTAAAAAAAAAAAAATGCTGATGGACTCATAAACATATAATACGTATTTTAAAACATAATGAGATCATTATTTTGCTTTGTAACTTAATCTATCTTGCAGATCTTTTCATATCAGTGCACAGAGACCAGCCTTGTTGGAAAAGCGCATAATGTTTTATCTCAAGGAAGTGCAGTAATACATATTAGCAGCTGATGCATCTTTAAGTTGTCTAGAGATTTTTTTTTCCATTTTTTTTAAATCAACACTGTAATGAACTCTTTTTGTCCCAAAATGAATTCACTCGTGGCTACTTGTATCAGCGTCTTAGATAGATGCAAATGGGCTCTCTTGTGTAAGACATAATTCAGCAAATTTCCTCATATGTTAATATAGTTAACAATCGCTTATCTTGGCAATGAAGGGGAGCATAAAGATAATCTAAAAATAAATTCACTCACAGGAGTATCTCAGGACTTTCTGCAGCCTGGGAGCCTCCTTGGAAAGACTCAGGGCCAGAGTCCTGCCTTGCGAGACCCTGGAACTGAATCCCTCATTCCACACTGGGCAGTACAGCATTATTTCTAGAGAGTCCCACAGCTCTCCCCTCTTTCTCCACCGGTGGCGTCAGCCTCCCTGGTTTATAGGCTTAAAATGCCAACGCACAGCGCAGGTGATAATAATCAGAATCATAGAATTTCAGAGCTGGGAGGGATTCGAGATTAAACAGTCCACACCTTACATTTCTTAGAAGCGGGAATTCTGACCCACAGGGTTGAATGTCTCGCGAGATCACACAGCCAGTAACTCCACAGCCTCACTCAGGGCTTCTTCCGGTAGACAGTACAGCTGCAGGCTCCTCTTGTTACTCGAAAAAGACCAGAGGGGAGCGCCTGGGCGGCTCAGTCGGCTAACAGTCCGACTTCGGCGTAGGTCACGATCTCACAGTCCGTCAATTCGAGCCGCGCGTCGGGCTGTGTGCCTACAGCTCAGAGCCTGGAGCCTGCTTCAGCTCCTGTGTCTCCCTCTCCCTCTGCCCCTCCCCGGATCACACTCTGTCTCTGTCTCTCTCTCTCTCAAAAATAAATAAACATTAAAAAAAAAAAAAAAAAAAAGGCCATGTGAGCAAAATTTGTCTAGAATATTTCTACCCCTGGGTAGAAACAATGCTTATTGAAAAAAAGGGTGGGGGAGTAGGGTTGGGGCAGGCAAAATAGGTAAAGGGGATTAAGACGTACAAACTTGCAGTTATAAAATAAGTCATGAGGATGAACAGTAAAGCACAGGGAATATAGTCAATAAAATTGTAATGATTTTGTATGGCGACAGATGGTAACTCCACTTATCATGGTGAACATTCTGCAATGTATATATTTGTCGAATCATTATGTTGTACACCTAACACTAATATAATATGTCAACTATAGTTCAATTAAAAATTCAAACCAAGAGGGGCACCTGGCTGGCTCAGTCAGGTGAGCCTCTGACTTCAGCTCAGATCGTGATCTCACAGTGCGTGAGTTCGAGCCCCACATACGGCTTGCCGCTATCAGCTATCCGTGCAGAGCCCGCTTTGGATACTCTGTCCCATTCTCTCTCTCTCTGCCCCTCTCTGGCTCACGCGCGCGTGCACTCTCTGTCTCTGTGAAACATAAACACACATTTAAAAAAAAGAATTTAAAAACTAAAAAAATCAAAGATCTACAAAATAAGGTTTTCCAATTGTGCGCTGCACAGCTTCAGAAGCACCATTTAAACTATAATCTTTGTGAACAGTGTCCCCTGCAGTTGTGCAGTGCACAACCTAAGTGGCCATACGCGGTCATCCAGAGGAAATTTAAAAAAGGGCAATCCGAGAACAATTATAGAGACAGTACAAACAGTAAGAAATTCAGAGTTCTTATTTTTAGGTCATTTTAACTTCCTTTTCCACCAAATTCACTACTAGAATGTCTACCAGATTTCAGAATTTACACATTTGAGTTTCACCTCCTTCTTCTGTCCCCTGTTGAGGTGCTTGTAACACTGCTGACTTATCAAGAAGACGCCAACTCTCACCTGTGCATTTTCAAACTTGGGGCTACCCAAGGTGTTGAGACTCTAGAGACTTATTTGTGTTACTCCCCACTGCCCCTCCCATTGATGCTACCAAGTCTAAATCAGAGATCTTGGGAAGTTCTGAGAAAAGTCTATTGCAGATCTAAATGTCACAGAGTAGCCAGCTCCACCTTCTAACCCCTAGAGCCCAGAGCTTTGTCCCTTAAGGCAAGCACCTGCAAGTTGGCTAGGTAAAATCTGTGTTTTTGCAAAAGGAAGTACAGCTGTGTGGTTAAGAACCAATAGATTTAAATATCAGCTTTGCCTTTGACTTGGGTAATGACTTAGACTCTTGTGGTCTCAATTTCCCAGTTTTTAAAAGGTCTGTAATAATAACAGAACCTAGGATTGGGCAACGTACATAAAAGCGTAGCATAAGGCCTGGTACACAGTAGGTGCTCAATAAATATGGAGTCTACACCACCATAGCTGGGTTCACCCGTGGGCCAACCAGAGGCAAAAGGCAAAAATACAGGCAGCTAGGGGCAGGAAAAGAAGAAAAAGCCTTCAGCATGGTTTCTGCTGAATTAATAAGAGCAGAAGAGAAAATACACTTATGTTTTCACACAAATCCATATTAATCTCTGGACATTGCTAGGAGCAATGAGTCATTCCCAGGATTGTTTTGACTGAGACTGGAGAAGTTAGATCTGGGGAAAAACTCACAAGGGTCAGTCAGGCCAGTGAGCTGTCTCCCGTGGGCGCAGCCACAGGAGTGGAGAGCCTAAGGGAAGTTCCTCACCTCAGGGCTACTGACCAAGAACAGAACAGTGAGACAACCAGAGTAACTTCTCATGTCATGGGCATTTTTTCCCTATCACTGACTTCCTGTTACCAGTGAGATTTCTCTGATGTGTTCCAGGCTATGGGGTTTCGATCTTCTGTATTCCCGAGATCACCTCAATGGTCACATTCACTGGAGATGAGTCACTTCATTGCTTCTGGAACCTTCTTATCACTGCTTTTGTAGGGTGAATATTTGTAAAAGCTACATATTACTACTTTTTTTTCCTGTTCATCACATGACACTAATGGGCTCAAGAGGGAAGGGAAAAAATATTCTGCAAGGCCCACCGGCCAGGGGCTAACAAAAAGAACCAGGATGAGGATGTTGTAGACTAGTGCAGGCCAGGCATATAAATGGACAGCCCACAGTCATGCCCATATGGCAAATGCTCTGAGAAGCTTTAGATACCAGAGGTCAGAGGTTACAAACTCAACAGTCTTCAGGAGGCAGGCAGATCAATAAATTATGTGACTGACCGATGTTGGGGGGAGGGGCAGGGGGAGATTCAGCAGCGAGCCGTAGAAGCTTTGGCCACTAACTGGCATTTAATTTTTCAAAACTAGGGGCACCTGGGTGGCTCAGTCGGTTAGGTGTCAAGCTCGGGACATGAACTCACCGTTCTTGAGTTTGAGCCCAGTGTCAGACTCTGTGCTGACAACTCAGAGCCCAGCCTGCTTCGGATTCTCTCTCTCTCTCTCTCTCTCTCTCTCTCAAAAATAAATAAACATTAAAAAAAAACAAACAAACAAACAAAAAAAACACCTGGGGCGCCTGGGTGGCTCAGTCGGCTGAGCGCCCGACTTCAGCTCAGGTCATGATCTCACAGTCCGTGAGTTTGAGCCCCACGTCGGGCTCTGTGCTGACAACTCAGAGCCTGGAGCCTGTTTCAGATTCTGTGTCTCCATCTCTCTCTGAACCTTCCCCGTTCATGCTCTCTCTCTCTCTGTCTCAAAAATCAATAAAGTTTAAAAAAAATAAAAAAAATAAATAAAAAACCTAAACTAAATACAGTGCATATGTTGAACAAAAGGCATCTGGCATCTCATGTGGGCCAAGGCATCCATCTTGCTATCCTGCCATGGGTTCTGGCAGCCAAGCCATGAAGAACAAAAAGGTCAGCCAAGGAAGAAACGGGACAGGTGAAAGCTCAGGTACCCTGAGAGGCTGGGGTCTGGGCGCCACATGCTAGGGGCCCGGGCCTTAAAACCCACAGTAAGAGGTCAAGGTATGGTCAACCAGGAGTGCAAGCAGGCACGGGGCCATAGAAGCATTTGGGGTAGGGGGCAGAACCCTTGTTTTGGGGTTCCCAGTGTGCTTATCTTGGAAATGCAATAACGTGACAACACGGCCACACAACCTGACCTCCTGAGCACAGGGACAGCGAGGGCTGATGGGCGCCACAGGTGTGTGGGAAAAGCCGCGCCTGATTGGAGGAAAAGAGCTGAAGAGGCGGGGCAGTTCCTGACAGGCTAAAAAGGAAGGGGGAAAAACCCACATCCTTCCGCATCATTTATTTCATAAACAAGTATATATTTAGCGCTAACTCTGTACACTTCACAAGGTAGAGCTTAGGTTACAAAGATAAAAAGCTATACTTGCTCACACTAAGTGGCTTATTTTCAGTTAAGAGGAGACAGAGATTATTTGGCACCAGGGCAGGCCAAGTTATATACTTGGATTTGGTAACATTGTAACTCACTAATCATTGTATTGGAAGACTATGTAGATAATAGATGGAAGGAAATAGGCACAAAGCTGAGGTTCTCAGCAGTGCTGAAACAACAGGTCATACAGAAGGATAGAAAACTAAATTATCATCATCAGAATTTTGACAACAATACTTGGTCAGAAGAAAATAGAGAAACGTATTTAAGATTCTCAAGAAAAGAAAATGTGGTCCAAGGACATTAATGTAAAGGTCACAAAGTACTATCAAGAAATTAGGGGGTGGGAGGGGCACCTGGATGGCTCAGTCTGTTAAGCCTTGGATTTTGCTTGGGGTCATATCTCACGGTTGGTGAGTTTGAGCCCCATATCCGGTTCTAGGCTAGTGGTGCAGAGACTGCTTGGGATTCTCTCTCTCTGTCCTTCCCCCTCTTCCTCTCTTTCATTGCCCCTTCCTCACTTGTACTCTCTCCCTCTCTCTAAAAATAAATAAATAAAAACTAAAAAAAAAAAAAAAAAAAAAGATTATTAAAAAAAGAAATTAGGGGATGGGAAACCTGGCTGGTTCAGTCAGCAGGGCATGTGACTCTTGATCTCAAAGTTGTGAGTTTGAGCCCCATGTTTGGTGCAGAGATGACTTAAAGTAAAATCTTTTAGCAAACCCTAAGAGACTATTAAATACAGAAAACAAACTGAGGGCTGATGGGGTTGGGGGTGAGGTGGTGGGGAAAAGAGGTGATGGGCATTGAGGAGGGCACTTGCTGGGATGAGCACTGGGTGTTGTATGTGAGTGATGAATCACAGGAATCTACTCCTGAAGCCAAGACTACACTGTATGTTAGCTGACCTGACAACAAAATTAATTAATTAATTTAAAAAACCAAAACCTGATGGGAACGCAAGCTGGTGAAGCCACCCTGGAAAACAGTATGGAGTTTCCTCAAAAAACTAAAAACAGAACTACCCTACGACCCAGCAACTGTAGTACTAGGCATTTATCCAGGGGATACAGGTGTGCTGTTTCGAAGGGACACATGCACCCCCATGTTTATAGCAGCACTATCAACAATAGCCAAAGTATGTAAAGAGCCCAAATGTCCATCGATGGATGAATGGATAAAGAAGATGTGGCATATATATAATGGAGTATTACTCGGCAATCAAAAAGAATGAAATCTTGCCATTTGCAACTACGTGGATGGAATTGAAGGGTATGATGCTAAGTGACATTAGTCAGAGAAAGACAAAAATCATATGACTTCACTCATATGAAGACTTTAAGAGACAAAACAGATGAACATAAGGGAAGGGAAACAAAAATAATATAAAAACAGGGAGGGGGACAAAACAGAAGAGACTCATAAATATGGAGAACAAACTGAGGGTTAACGGAGGGGTTGTGGGAGGGGGGATGCGCTAAATGGGTAAGGGGCACTAAGGAATCTACTCCTGAAATCATTGTTGCACTATACGCTAACTAATTGGATGTAAATTTAAAAAAATAAAAAATTAAATTAAATTTAAAAAAACAACCAAAACCTGAAAGAAAAAAAAAAAGAAGAGAGAGAGAGAGAGAAGAAATCAGGGGAAAAAAAGAAATTAGGGAAACAAACAAACAAACAAAAATCAGGGAATTACCTAAGGAACTGATCAGAGAAAGGGCTTCAATCAAAATGTCTAAACATACTGATAATAAGCAACATATACAAAGTTACCTGAAGGAATAAAACTAAATGAGTATTAAAAGGGAGATTTCAATATATAATGGCTATAGGATCTGACAATGTAGATATAGTACAACCATAAAAAAACTGGGGAGGAATGACTACGGCATATGCCAAAGAAATGATTTTTACTGTTTTGCTAATCAAACCTGATTATTTGGAGATTGCTTATGTGTATTACAGGACAATCAAAATAGGTAATTATAAGACATTCTATCTCCCCTGTGTGTGACTAAAATACCAGGATTCTAAGCATGGAAGAAAGAAAATAACAAATGTAATATAAAAGAGGCTGAACAAAAACTTACCATCTTGAACTTGCCTTGGAACTATCAATATGAACTCACAGTGTATTTTATTTTCACATGTGTGCATATGCTTGTAGATAGATGTTTATATGTCTATGGATGTATTTTCCCAGCTCTGATGAGTAAAAAGACCTAAAAACAATGACCACTCCAGTGAATGACCATCCCTAGTGTCGGGATTATAGTCCTGAAATATCTCATTAAAAAACAAAACAAAACAGGGATTCCAGACAAAAGGGGAGTCTATCCTTATCAGATGATTCCAACTAGTAAATAAAACCAAAATGGTGGAATTAGAATATACCATTCTGCAACTGCCAATGAACGAATGGAACCAGACACTGAGGACCGACAGCCGCTAAAGGCAAAAAAAGAGTGGAAGAAGCCTTCCGTCAAAGAACCCCACAACACTTGTAATCTTACCAAAGGGATCAAACCTGAGTGTGATCAAGTCTCCCGACCCAGATGCAGGAAATAGTGGGCAAAGGCACAAGCTTCACTCCACCAAGAGTGCACATCTTTCTTGTTATCAACACTGTGAGAAACTCTACAGATCAAACAGCCCAGCTCCTTCAACAATAACAAAAATATATATATACATTTTTTTTTCAAATGGGGGAGGATGTTAAGGGAATCTGCAGATTACAAGAGATTACAAGTTTTTTAAAAAATGAGCAAGACTAAACCATTGTTGGGTCAGGCTCCTCGCTTGGGCGATAAAACCATGAAGAGATCCAAGGAAGTGATTACAATAAAAGTCAGGATGGCATTTACTTTTGGAGGGACGAAGGAGAACGTGACTGGGGCTGGGTACGCAAAGGCACTTGTGGCGTGGCTGGCCAAATGCTATTTCTTGCCTGGAGTGATGGTTATATGAGCGTTCCTGTTACAGTAAAGTCACTCAAGTGTGTGTTTGTTTTCTGTGGGTTTGGGTATTTATGTTTTATTTTACAATGCAAAGGTTTGAAAAAAAAAGCATTAAAGAAAATCAAGGTGTGTCAGCACAGAAAGAGCCAAGTGATGGAAGAGATTCCAAGGTATAGAGGACAAAGGAGCCCTGGAACAAACCGGCTGGGAGCGGGTGTCTTAGGAAGGATTTGTTTCAATGAAACTTTCACGTTTAAAGTAAATGATTGCATCTATAATGGTCTGATTAAAACTTCCCTTATAACATTTCACAAGCAAATAGGGTGCTCCAAAATATGCCGAAGGCAATGTCAATTCAAAATTACCTGGGGGGGGGGGCGGCGGGGCGGGGAGCTTTGGGTGGCTAAGTCAGTTAAGCATCAGACTCAACTTCGGCTCAGGTCATGGTCTCATGGTTTAGGGGTTCGAGCCCCACCTCAGGCTCTGTGCTGTCAGTGCAGAGCCTGCTTGGGATTCTCTCTCCCTGCCCGTCTCCCCACCCCATGCTCTCACTCTCTCAAAATAAATAAATAAACTTTATAAAATGACCTCTTGGCAGCTCTTTCTGCCTAGGGGTCCTGTCCACACGCTTTAATAAAAACACCTTGTTGCAAAGAAAAAAAAAAAAAAAAAACCTTCTTGGATGCCTACTGGAATAGCCAAAAGCTGTTGGATACCGACTGGGTTCTTACAGATGTGAGAGTCACCACTTGACTCAAAGTTGTAACATTCAGCATACATCTTCCAGTTCCCATAATTATTTACACCCCTTATTCTCTCCCTTACTCAGGGCCCCCAGGCAAGCTATTAGCAACAGTAGCTTCAGGCTGCAAATGAACAAAACTTTTCCCCCAAAACTTTAGCAATCCTAAAATCTAACTGAACTGTCACATGCAAGGTGTTGTTAGAGCTTTAGCAACATGAGGTCAGGAAATGAGTGAAGAAATACAGGCTCACGGGGTCTGCGCTGGTTCTGAGCTGTGGGGACGGGACACTGGAGCAGTGACCGTGCTGTGTTGCTGGCATCAGAGCCACCAGAGGGACAAGAAGCATACACAGTACTACTACGACCAACCCCTAGCTGCCTAGGTATTCCCCAGGGTGCAGACTCTGCACTGTGACTGTCAAGAAGCTGTCCCAGCTTTTAGGAAATCTGCCTCACGCAACACTCTATAAACCCGAGGGCAGATTTACCAACACTCAGACTGGCACTCTGCTGCACGAGCCAATGACAGAAGATACATTTCTCTGGGTTTATTTACGTCGTCCGTCATTTTCCCCATACAAAATAGGACATCCAAGTTAACCTTCTCCACTTGAGAGGTGCCATTCCATGGGTTCTGAAGGTCCACACTCTTACTCTGAAATGTGAATTACATCTGAAATAATCACAGGACTTTTATCCATGAAGGAGACACTGGCTGGCCGGGGAGGTAATAGCTTTTGCGAGTTCCCAGAAAATGAGGGAGTTTGTAGCAGTTTTATGGAGAAGGACTGCCCTGCGGCAGCTCAGAGCACACCTAAGGGAGGCAGTTGAACTTCCGGGGTATGAATCCCAGCTCCGCCAGCCATCTGGGGGTTTGCTTAACCTCCCCAAACTCAATTCCTCACCTGTAAATGCGGATTAACACTAATACCCATTGTCGGGGCGCCTGGGTGGCTCAGTCAGTTAAGTGTCCGACTTGGGCTCAGGTCATGATCTCAACACTTCATGAGTTCAAGCCCCGAGTTGGGCTCTGTGCTAACAGCTCAGAGCCTAGAGCCTGCTTCGGATTCAGTGTCTCCCTCTCTCTCTGCCCCTCCCCTACTTGTGCTGTCTCTCTCTCTCACAAAAATAAATAACATCAAACAAAAATTTTAAAAAACAAACACTAATACCATTCTCACAGATCTGTTACCAAAATGAAACGAAATAACACGTATGAGGCACTCAGCACAGTGGCTGATCCCGTGTAAGTACTCCATAAATGGTCATGATTACTGCTATTTGGTTGTGAGCATTTCCAGGAACACGAAGACCTCTCTATTTGATGGACATCTTCCAGGTTTGGATGTAGGGTGCCATCTCCAAAGTAAGTATGGCTATTTTTATAAACTCATGGCCCTTAGCATTAAAAAGTCACTGCCAGTAGTAATTAAGTATATGTGATTTTCAACACCTCTCACATCTTCTGTTTTTCTCCCAACTACTCATCATAGGTGTTTAGTTTTAATTCCAATAAAACCTGGTTTTATTATTATCAGGAATAGCGATGGCCTTAGTTACACAGCTTCTAGAGCGTGGGAACCTGGGGCCTCATCATGTCCTCTCCCTTCTTCCTATGGCCACAGCCAACCTCCCACCGGAGAGTTTTCCCTCAACAACTCCTACTCACTTTCAAGGCTTCGTTTGTAGCCACTGACTCAGTTCTGCCCAGTGAGGCTTGAGGAGACTTCAAGAAAGATCTCACCCCCAGATGTAAAGAGATGGACACTACAGAACAGATTTATCACCACCCTCTCTGTGCCCCGTATCTCCCCTCCACACATACACACACACACACTTCCTGCCTTTGAATGAGGTTGGGGACAGCATGCAATGCCTGTTGCTAAGCATGCCATTTTCTGCCCATGAGGCAGCAACTCTGCATTAGAATAGATAACATGCTAAGGATGGGAGAGGGAAGAACGAAAAGAACCTGGTTCCTGGTGATTTGAGCCATTGGTTAAACCTCGGGTGGGACCAACCCCAGACTGCCCTCTGTTTATAAAGTTAATGACTTTACCGCTCAAACCTCTGTTAGTGGGGCATTTTCTTACATGCCACCTAAAGTGTCCTGATTGTTCCAGCCTCCAAAAATTAACTGTTGAAGCCCTAACCCCCAGTACCTCAAAACAGGACTATATTAGGTGATTTGGATCTTTAAAGACATGATTCAATTAAAATGAGGCTGTCAGGTAAGCCCTAAGACAATATGACTGGTGTCCTTATAAGAGGGAAATTGGGGGTGCCTGGGTGGCTCAGTTGGTTAAGTGTCCAACTTTGGCTCAGGTCCTGATCTTACGGTTTGTGAGTTCGAGCCCTGCATTGGGCTCTGTGCTGACAGCTCAGCACCTGGAGCCTCCTCCAGATTCTGTCTCCCTCTCTCTCTGCCCCTCCTCCTTGTGTTCTCCCTCTTTCTCTCTCTCAAAAATAAATAAATAGGGGCGCCTGGGTGGCGCAGTCGGTTAAGCATCTGACTTCAGCCAGGTCACGATCTCGCGGTCCGTGAGTTCGAGCCCCGCGTCAGGCTCTGGGCTGATGGCTCGGAGCCTGGAGCCTGCTTCCGATTCTGTGTCTCCCTCTCTCTCTGCCCCTCCCCCGTTCATGCTCTCTCTCTCTCTGTCCCAAAAATAAAAAAAAATAATAATAATAATAATAATAAATAAATAAATAAATAAATAAACATTTAAGGAGAAAACTGGACACACAGACATTAAAGGCATATGCACAAAAGAAGTTGACAGAATTTGTTGCCAGCAGATCTGAGCGACAAGAAATAATAAAGGAAGTTCTAAAGGCTGGAAGACAAAAAAACACCTGATGGAAATGTGGGTCTACACTAAAGAATGAAGAGCCCCAAATACAGTAAGTAAGTTGATAAACAGAAAAAAAACCACTTTTTTCCTCATGTTTTAATTTTTTCAAAAGGTAATTGTTTAAAGTGAAAAATAATAACCATGATTTCTGGATACAATACATAGTAAACATAAACCCTGACACTATCATATTTGTAATATCCTTTACAAAAGTGGTTGTTCTAGATAGAACTGCTTCCCCAAAAACTCATAGCTTGGAGCCCCAACTCCCAACATAAGGGTATTTGGAGATATGACCTTTAAAGAGATAATTAAAGGGAAATTAGATCACAAGGGTGGGGACCGAATGTAACAGAACTGGCGTCCTTAATAAAGAGAGAGAGACATCAAGGACACAAGCACATGGAAAAAAAGAAAAAAAGGCTGGGCAAGAAAACAAGAGAAAGGTGGCGGCCTGCAAGCCACAGTAAAAGGCCTCAGGAGAAATCAACCTTGAGTTTGGTCTTCTGCCCTCCAGAACTGTGAGAAACACACACCTGCTGTTAAAGCCACTCAGTCTGGCTTTGTTATAGCAGTGCCAGCAAACTGATACAGCGATACAGCATACTATTTATTATCATGAATATACAAATGCCACGGGCAACCATAAAAAGGAACAGAACTGATTGAAGGTAAATTAGGGGTGTGCCTGGAGGGAACCCAGAGTCCACGTGGGTATCGGGAAGACCGGGCTGGTTAATCCGCTGCCCGAGCTCTCGGTCTCTGCAAGCCACCATCCGGCCTCGTCCGTCTACCCCTTTCCCCACATTGCGAGACTCGAAGGCCCCCTGGCATGCTGCCTAGAGAGGAAGGGCTCAAGCGTGACTCAGATTGGTCCATTTCCATCCTTGTTGGTCTCTGGTCAAACGTCTAAACCTAGAGGGAAAGACAGGGTTCTACTAAAATTACTAGTATGTATCATTGGTGGCAGACCTTTAATATTCTCCATGGCCCTTATTAGAATGATAAATTGAAAAGTGACCAGAATTCAGAAATAGGGGAGAAAGTCTCAAGTATCAGCCCAACTCAAAATGCAAAAAAGAAAAAGAAATCTAAAAAAGAAGCAGGAGGAGGAAGAGGTAGAGGGGGAAGGGCGGAAGGGGCGGGGGAGAGGAAGAAGAGAAAAAGGAGAAGAGGAGGAAGTTATAGCAAATGGCATTAAAGAGAGAAAACAGCCTGTTCTCCATTTTCCCTTTGCCCACCATATTTGAAAACAGAGGGCCACTCTGGGAACAGGACCTCATGACAGGGAGGAGGCCTAGAGTAGGCCTAACAGGCCACTTGGGCCTGGAGCTCCTCCCAGCATCTGCCACTCCTGAAAAAAGCACATCCATCCTACATGAGTGATCAACAAAGCCCCAAGAGATGGCCTCCAGTCTGCCGGCACACTAGCCGATGATGTCAGCATAGCCACTGACTTGATATCTAGAGTTTTAACTAATGAACGCTGAGCACATTCCCCGATGTCTCTGCTTCATGGCTCTCAGTTCCTTTATCTCGTCGTGGGACACCACTATTGGTTTTGGTTGTTATTTTTTGTTTCTGGCCTCATCGTTGGGTCAACATTTCTCAACCCAGGGATGGCCTACTAGAAAAACCACCTTGCTCTTTCTCAGGATGGGTACACAGGTGTTCATTTTGTGCGAGTTCATTTTAATCTTCTTTAAACTTTAAAGCCATGCTGTGCTTTCAAGAGATTTGCTCTTTCCACTGCCAAAAGCACCCCTCGCTCCAAAACAAACAAACAAAAACAACCCTACAGGTATCTGCTGCCTGACTAATCTTTATAGAACAAGACAAACAACAGGTCTCCCCGGCTAGGGGGTTTGAGATTGTAATGCATCAGTCAAGAAATACAGATTTGGGGTGCCTGGGACTTTGTCCATCTTGGGCTCAGGTCATGATCTTGTGGTTCAAGTTTGAGCCCCACATCAGGCTCTCTGTGGTCAGTGCCTGCTTATGATCCTTTGCCCCCCTCTCTCTCTGCCATTCCTTTGCCCTTGGTATCTCTCTCTCTCTCTCTCTCTCTCTCTCTCTCTCTCTCTCTCTCAAAAATAAATATTAAAAATCAACAACAACAACAAAGGGGCACTTGGGTAGCTCATTGGTTGGACGTCGAAGTTCGGCTCAGGTCACGGTCTCGTAGTTCATGGGTTCAAGCCTCATGTCAGGCTCTGGGTTGACAGCTCAGAAGCTGGGGCCTGCTTTGGATTCTGTGTCTCCCTCTTTCTCTCTCTCTCTGCCTCTCCCCTGCTGTTGTTCAAAAATAAGTCAAAAATAAACATAAAAAAATACCGATTACCAGGCCCAGCCTTTGTGATCCTATAGTAGGTGGGGCCCAGGAATCTGCACCTTTTGTGTCCAGGGTCCCAGGTGATTCCGACTTGCAGTCAGCTTGGGAGCACACTATAAAAGTTCGTTTCATTTCACCTTTGTGGCTGCACAGATAACCACCATCCCACTTAGGGCACTTAGGGCAGGGACCCCCTGCATCCTCCCTACTGACAGATGGTCTCTTACCCTGACAAGTGATACCAGCCGTTCTCTGAGGCACTATTGACCATTCCAGGCCAGAAAGGCAAAGGAGCGAAGTGGCTAAGAGGGGAGGTGTGAGCTCATTCACCTGTCCCAGGTACACTCTGTGGGTTCCTGGGGGCCTCTCCCTTCACGGAGGCAAAGGGATTCCTGTCACTAAACCCGACTGCTCTGCCCTAGGGTGGTGACAGTATTTAATCAAACACCAGCCATTTCTCAGAAAACGACCTCATCTTTTTAAAGAGAGGAGCAAGGAAAACAAAGGAATTACTTCCTGATCACTGAGTGGTTGCAACCAAGTGGGAGACTTGACTTCTTGAAGGTCTGATTCATCAAACTTGCTCTGAACTCTGCATTCTGTCGCCAACATTGCGTCTGCAGGTTTTCTCACAAGACTGGCATTTCTGCCGAATTCCTCAGTTGTATCTGCGTGTGTGGGCACACACCACAACCCCTGCCTCCTTCACTCTGGTGGACAGTCATATTGTAAGAAAACTCCTTTTTTTTTTTTAAGTTTGTTTATTTTGAGAGAGACAGAGACAGCTCGAGTGGGAGGAGGGCAGAGAGAGAGAGAGAGAGAGACAGAAGGGGACAGAGAATCCCAAGCAGGCTCTGCCCTGTCAGCACAGAGCCCGACGTGGGGCTCGATCTCAACAAACCGTGAGATCGGCACCTGAGCCAAAACTGAGCGTCAGATGCTGAACCGACTGAGCTGCACAGGTGCACTTTTTTTTTTTTTAAATAATGATCAGGAGAGGAGAAGGTTGGCTCCTTTCAAACACATGTGAGTTTACTGCGTGCCCTGCGAGAGAGACAGAGAGAGAGTGAGAGAGAGAGAGAGAGAGCGAGCAGTGTGCCCAGCAGACCTTGTCCCAGTGGACAGCCCCGAAGATGTATCCCCACCCTCTGAAAACCTCACAACTTCCCTCGAGGACATGCTAGCAAGAGTCCCTTTACAACATCAAGGGCCGTTGAGACCTATCTTCCTGTCTGTCTTGGATAATCTGGTTTCATCTGTTACCTCTTTTAAACAAGGACTTCCGGGGTGAAAGGCCAACCCAAGGCTCACTTCTGAACTGCAACAGGTTTTTAAATTTTCTTTTAATGTTTCTTTATTTTTGAGAGAGAGAACAAGAACGAGCAGGGGAGGGGCAGAGAGAGAGGCAGACACAGAATCCAAAGCAGGCTCCAGGCTCCGAGCTGTCAGTACAGAGCCCGACGCGAGGCTCGAACTCATGACCCGAGCCAAAGCCGGACACTCAACCGACTGAGCCCCCCAGGCACCCCTGCAACATGATTTTTAAAGTTTCCCTCATGCACAGGGAGGCTACCAGGATGTCGTGGCTCTTCTCATGCTCAGACACATAAAACCCAGATGCCCTGCTCTGGCTCCTTTCTCTTTAGCCTGAGTGGGAGCAGCAAGATTTCGCTCTATAATCACATGACCTTGCAGCTGGGAATCATTGAAATAGTGCTATATTCACCCCATTCTCTGGGCTCCTCTGGCATCATTACAGGAAAAAAAAAAAAGAAAGTTCAGGCTAAAAGCACATGTGGTACAAGTTATCACTCTCCCTCTCCACTCTGCTATAACCCAGTACAGACACCATCCTCTTGAAATGAGACCAATTTGGCCAAGCCAGAAAACCCCACTGCTTTCTGGGTGTCTTCTGCACACTGGACAACAGGAGAGGAACACTGTGCTT
Organism: Panthera uncia; assembly: GCF_023721935.1. Taxonomy (NCBI): domain Eukaryota; kingdom Metazoa; phylum Chordata; class Mammalia; order Carnivora; family Felidae; genus Panthera; species Panthera uncia. Next base: position 14,239,669 of record NW_026057577.1, on the reverse strand, counting down.
TTCAATCCACAAAACAAACCCATGATGTAAATACTATCCCCAGTTTTTAGGTGAAGAAACAGGCCCAGAGAGGTTAAGTGGATTGTCCAAAGTCACACAGCCAGTGTGGCTGAGACATGAACAGCTGATTCCCGCAGACTCATGTGAACCAACCACTTCGTGACTAAACTAAAAATCATCCTTTTTCCAATGTTTACGGAAACTACAACAAGTGGAATTTTGGATTTCATTCCATTCTCTGTTATTAAAGAAACAAACCTCAATTTGTTTATAAGTCAGCTTGGGGTGCTCGAGCAGAGGCCCATTCCTGTGACCTCTCACCCATTTTTTATGGTGGGGAAGATGATTGCACCCCTGGGCCCCAGTCACCTTGAGAGAAATACTGTCCTGTTGGTCTAGAATCCCTCTCATTCTACATAAAAAAACACAATGGTAGGCAAACAAATTTGTCAAGGCCCGTCTAACCCTGCAGATGATTCTGAACCTCTGCTACCTTGGTTCTGAACCCTAAGTACCTGCTTCTAGAGAAAAAGCAGCCCTCTAAAAGGATGGGTGGGTATTAAGTGATTAGTGCACAGCCTATGACATTTTAAAACAAGTTTCTCAGGTAACTTCTCTGCCCGACATAAAAGGCTAAGGAAACAAAGTCCTATGGAATCAGGCTTATCACAATTATACTGCTGGTTTTTTGAAAAAGACATCAGAAGAAATGTGCTTATTTCAGTTTCTTTCTTTTTTTTTTTTTTTAATGTTTATTTTGAAAGAGAGAGAGCATGCGCAGGCATGAGCGGGGGAGGGGCAGAAAGAGAAAGGAGGAGAGAATCCCAAGTAGGCTCCAGGCTGTCAGCGCTGAGCCCTACTCGGGCCTCAAACTAACAAACCATGAGATCATGCCCTGAGCTGAAATCAAGAGTTAGATGCATAACCAACTGAGCCACCCAGGCGTCCCTGGGTTTCTTATTACTGTGAAATTAAAACATTTTGAAAATGGTTCTTCTATCCTAAGGAAGTGCCTGTACTTTGTGAAACAGAAGAATTCTAAACCCACTTTTGCCACTGTCAAGAGACCTGGGGCAGTTGCCTGTTCCTACCAACATCTTCCTAAGTTTCCAACAACCCTAGAACCCTCTGTGTGAACATGAGAGGGTTGTGCAGGACTGTGCACACAGTAGGAGCTCAATAAATCCCTGCTATGTGAAAGAATGATGCTCCCCTCCTTCAAGTTGGCCTGAGGGGATGCACCTCCAGACTTGTACAACAGCAAAAGTTATGGTCTTAGACCCACTGGCCAGGTGGTCTCTAAAGGGCCTGGTGCCTCTCGTTTCTAGAATTATCTACTCTCCACTTGTAGCTCATTTCCTCCTCTTACACCAAACTGTGGAATGCCCACTGATGTCCACTGGATACTACTTGATCTCATTTACATTTTGCAACAAGGTTCACTGAATTTTTTTTTTTTTTACCCTGAAAAATCATCCATGTTCAGCTGTTGGTAAACACCACTGATGGACAAAAGTCTAGAAACTGCAGTCGGCTCAGATTCCAGGGCCACAGTCATCAAAACCAGGGACAGGAGAGTGGAAAGTAAATTGTTACCCACAGGAAAACATACAGGTTCGGGTGTTCAAAGCTCCTTTCTAGTGTTTGTTGAGTTCTTACTGTGTGCATTTGGTATTAAACGCAGGATGTGGTCAGCGTGAGGAGGGGTGAGGTGATAAAAGTTAATCTACCACCACACCCAGTGCTTCCCTGAACTTCTGTATCAGAGCTCAGGCTCTGAGAATGCCACGAGAGGGGACACTGGCCACTCTTTTATCCAGGTAGGCCCCTGTGCATGGCCCCGTTGCCCAAAGCAGCGTTCCTGGTCCTGGGATGACACTAACGCTCCCTTTCCCCTCCGTGAGAGAACAGGTGGCCCTTACGTGTTATCACTGATCCTCCCCTGCCTTCTGAAGGTGACCCCATGTCCAATCCCTTCAATGTGTGCCAAGATGGAGGGGATGGGGAACAGACAATTCTGTGAGGTGTGGAAACAAAACTCCGTTCTGACTGAGCACCGATGAAATCTTTGAAATCTTCCGGGAGGAAATGTGTTCGTTCCAAGAGGCTGTCCCAAGCAGAAAAGGATTAGGTGGATCAATTAACTTTAAGACCTCTATAGCGCCCAGCCATGTGGCAGTCTCCATTGCAAGGATCAGCTCTGTGAAGCTACCCGGAGCCATAAACCATCTAGAAACTCACTCCTCCCCCAACATGGCATTTCCTAATGAGTACTGTTTGGATGCAATCATTTCTCTCCACACATCCTTTCCTCCAATTTCAACAGAGCAAAGAGTTGCAGAGAACAGACCTCATAAAATAACTCTGTTTCTGGTCCTTGTGGTGTACACGTTCACCCTCGGTTTCCTCCATTCTGTTGGGAACCCACAACGGCCTGTGCTCACAACACATCACTACCAAGATGAAGACTCTATCTGGTAATCTAGTCAGAAACAGAAAATTAAGGGACAAAGAAGATGAGATTTTCCAGGTCACACCACCCGTTTTCTCATTGAATTTAAACACACTAGACCAAAAGGCACATGAGATTAAAGGCCTCCCTTAAAGAAAAAAAATTTTAAGGGCCCATTCGTGCAGAATCACTATACTTTTCTTCTATTCAGTGATTTATTATCAGATAACCTAGATGAATATAATGGCTTAGGAGGCCTACATCTGTTCATGCAAAACAGTTAATACGAAACATCCAATACCTAAAGCTTTCACATTTTACAGGAGGGTAGGCAGAATTCACTGTCCCAAACAAGTTACTCAAATTACAGGTAAAAACTCAAAAGGTGGGCAAGGGACGGAAGAGGCAATTAATGGGTATGGGGGTGGGGGAAACAGCCGTCCAAAAATCTACAGAAAAGCTAATTGTGTTACCAGCTAGAATATTAGCAATAACTTGCTGACTTAACTCCCCATGACAGATCTAATTAGAAGGTGGCAATAAATGTTTCCAGGTGTTTAATTAAGTGTGATAATTATTTCTTTCCTTTAAGACAGATGGAGTCATATGCTTACATTTCACAGCATAATGTTTCCTTAGTTAAAACGCTGTGGAAACACTTTTGTGTTAACACAGGATTGAAACCAGGATAAAAATATCTGCTGTGATAAGCAGCACTTAAAGTGATTTATCAACTCGTGCATTCATATGCCAAGAGACAATGGCAACTTAAAGGCTGCTCTGTTTCGGTGATTTCCTTTAGCCACCAAGTTTTCTGCCACCCTTACACCTCAATGAAAATTTTCTATTTGATATGTCTTCTCCATATCAGCATGTCTTAAACGAATTCTTATCAAGGAAGTGGGGAAATTTTATGGGGATCTCTACTTTCACGGCAAGAACATAGCAAGAATAAAGCGAGATACAGAATTCAGAGACTTAGAATTGGATGGAACCACAGCAACCAGGGAATCATTTTATGCTTGGATTCAAGTACAGATTAAAATTAAACTTTTAAATTAACTTTTTTTTTTTTTTAAAGTAGGCCTCATCCCCAGTGAGAAGCCCAACATTAGGCTTGAACACAGGACTGTGAGATCAAGACCTGAGCTGAGATCAAGAGTCGAACACTCAATGGACTGTGCCACCCAGGCGCCCCTAACTTTTTTTTAACGCAGAAATGTACCCTACATTGAGGTAGTATTGACCCCACCCCCAATAAAATAATTTACAGAGGCATGGAATTATCAGTCTTAAGTAAATCAAGGATTTCGTTACAAGAACGGGCTCTCCAATACTGTCCCCTTCCTTCCATGATCCCGCAGGTTACTACCCTTTTTACCGAGTGCTGTGTTTTGGTTAATTAGCTGGCTTTAGCATTACTGTGTCACTGAATCAATAAACATCCTTCAGAAATGTCAAAGTTTGGTTGGTCAGCCTGGCTTGAACATGCTTATCAGCTTCCCTGGGTCCGAAGGCATTCATCAGATGTTCCTGCATCAGGTGCTTTGGGCTCGAATGTCACACGAGCGGGCACAAGGACGGACACACACACACACACACACACACACACCTTTCTTCTTCAAAGCAAATCTCCACCAAACGATCTCAAGGCAAAAACTCTAGTCTGCCCGTTTTACAACGCAGGGTAGGATTACAATCTCAGGCCAGCATCTCGGTCTGCAATCTGGGGCATCGTGATAACCCGGGCAGTCCTCTGGACAGGATGAGCTCTTAACAGGCAGGCATGAACATAGCGGGGGCCGCGTCTACAGAAGGAAGGAAGGAAGGAATCGCGAGTGGGACTCAGGGCAAGAGGTGGAAGTTAAGGGGTCGGCCCAAGTCGGTAAGGGCTGCTAGCTGGAGGTCTCAGATTAGTCGCTGCGACGGAGAAACTGGGTAAAACTCCGGGGAGTTTCCGGAGCTGTGGGCTCCTGCACACACACTTACACACACACTCGCTCACATGCACCCACTCACACCCACTCACTCCCGAAAGTCTAGGGGAGCGGAAAGCGCGCCCCCAGGAGCAGCCCACAGCCCAGAGGCCGGGGGAGCCCCGCGAGGGTGTGAGAGAGACCGGCGCGCCCGGGAGGCACTTACTCGGAAGGGAGGGCGCGGTGGCGCCAGGACACAGAGGCGAACCTGAAAATCTGACGGCGCGGAGTTCCCTAGCGGCTCGAACGCTCGCGGGCTTCCGCGGACCGATCAGCGGAGCGCGGGCCAGAGCCGGCGGGAGAAAAGGAGCCAGGGGCCGGGGGCGGGGCGGGCCGGGCCGGGCGCAGGGAGGAGCGGAGCGGCCAGGGCTGGGGGAGAGGAGGGGGCCAGGGGCGGGGCCACGGGCGGCCCTAGGAAGTCGGGGCGGGGCCAGGAGGAGGAGCTAGAAGGTCTGGGGCGGGGCCATAAGGAGCTAGGAGTCGGAGGCGGAGCTGAGAGGAGGAGCCAAGGGAGTGAGGGCAGAGCCCGCCGGGGAGGAGAGGCCATGGGCGGGGATGTGGGCGAGGCTAAACGATCGGAACGGAGCTGAGAGGCGGAGCCAGGAGGCTGCGGTCCGAACTCGCCAGGTAGGAGGAGCCGAGACAGGGTGTGGGAGGAGCTATAATGCCGCGGGCGGTGCCAGAAGGAGCTATAAGAGCGGGGGCGGAGGTGGGAGGAGGGGCTCGGAATCCAGTGCTGAGCCGGCGGGAAGGGGACAGGAGAGGTGGAGAAGGCGCGGGAGAGGTAGGGCAGCAGGGCTAGGTGAATGATCTAGGAGGCTCTGGGGCTGAGAGGAGGAACCGGGTATTCTGGACGGGGCGAACCCAACCTGACACCCCGGGTGGGGCGGCAGGTGCTCCCTAGAACGCGGAGGAGGGCCAGGCAACGGCCTGGGAACTGAATCCGGACTGGAAGGAGAGACCTATACACTGGAGGGGGCAGGTGGCTTGAGGGACGCGTTTGGGCCTCTGTTTCTTATGTTGAGACGGTTAGATGTGCTCATGCATGGTTACACCCTGCCTAGATGAAACGGATATGCATGACTGTTGGTGTCAGTTGCCACTAGTATTGATGAGAAATATCCCTATATATAAGCACCTAAATCCCAAATCCCACAATCCCACCTGTCTTTTTTCTTTTTTTTTTTTCTTTTTTTTTTTTTTTTTTTTTCGTTTTTTCAGCCTATACTAGCCTCAAGTCTACCCGGTGATGTCTGACACACTCATTATTCCTGCTTTCCATTCACGGAGGTTGCAGTTAAAGGATAATTGGCTCCTAGGGAGTTAGTCTGGTCTCAATCACTTCCACGGACTTCACTAGGACTTCTGCCTTTGGGGCCAACGGCTAGCTCTCCCTCTGCGGATGGGGCAGAATCTGGGCCTTACTTCTGCTGAGGAGCCCTGACCCGGGGTAGCAGTGCATGAAGGTTCTTACCTTAATGGGAGCACGATGAATCCATCCATACCACAAACACCCATTAAACACCTCCTATTAGGTGGCTCTGTGGAGAGAGTTGGGAATATTAATATTAGCAAAACTTAGTATGTGCAGGTCACCGTTCTAATCCTCACAGATCCTATAGCTACCTTAATTTCACAAAGAGAAAGGGAAGGCATAGTGAAGTGAAACAGCCTGCCCAACATTACACATTTAGGAGTGGCACAATATGGCTGGGAGACACAAACGTAAACACTTTGTAGGTGAAACAGACCAGAAAATCACAACACATTTGTGTTTAATGCCCCAAATAGGAATATGCATAAGGTTCAAGGGTGTTTAGAAAAGTACACTATCCTGTGTTTATAGCTATGGGGAAGGGAGTGTCAGGAAAACCTTCCTGAAGGAGGTGATTGATGTCTGAGCTGGGTTTAGGAGAAGGAATATGAGTCAGGTGCAGAAATGGGCACAGGAAGCATGTTTCAAGTATTAAGAAGGGTTGGGAACAAGCGAAGTGTAGATTGGAATGAAAGTAAAATAACAAAAGAGGACAAAATCCAAATGTGTCTTGTTTGGTTGTTTTGTTTTGTTTCCTATGGGAGCTAAAGAGAATTAATTTGACCCTGGGTAAAGCATTTAAATCATGGGAGACATGTCATTCGTTGTTCTAGAAAGGTTAATCTGAAAACAGCATAGAGAATGCCAGAGCCAGGAAACTTGCTTATGAAGTTATTGAAATATGTCAGGTTGGGATCCTGTGGTCGGCAGAATAATGAATCTAGGAAACACGTCCACTCCCTAATCTCTGGAACACTTTGTGGATGTGATTAAGTTCAAAGACCACGAGATGGGGAGCTTATCCTGGATTATTTGAGTGGATCTAAAATAATTATGTGAGTTCCATAAAGTGAACTTTGTGAACCAGATTCAAAGTATGAGAGGAACTGGACCTGGTTTAGGAGCCCAGGAATGGGTGGCCTCTAAAGTTGGGATTGGACTTCAGCCAACAAAAAATGTGAACCTCAGTCCTACGACCACAAGGAAGTGAATGCTGTCATTAACCCAACTGAGCAGGGAAAGGGGATCCTCCCTTAGAGCCTACAAAAAGGAACTCAGCTCTTGAGGTGACACTTTAGTTTTATCCTGTTGAGACCAATACTGTATCTATAGTACTGTAAAATAATAAATTTTTGTTGTTTTAAAACCTTATATTGGTGGTAATTTGTTGTGACAGTAGTGGGAAATGAATATAGACACTGAAGGCCTAAAAAAGTGGTTGGAAAGAAGAAGTCCCATGCAGGCCCTGGAAATTGATGAGATGTGGGGGTTGAGGGCAGGAGAGTCATCTAGGTTGATTCACAGGGTTTCTGGTTTGGCAAGCTCAGTCTTTGGTGGTGCTGCCTAATAGAGGGAGGGACAAAGGCACTTACTTTCTAAACACTTTTTGAGTTGGCAGTGATGCAACTAAATTAGGATGAAGAATTTGTACACTCCCATCCTTCCCCCACCTCCAAATAATTAGAAACGATTCCTGAATACCCATGAGCAGTGATATTCACCACCCACCGAGAATTCTAGTAATGTATCTGCCCTGTGTAAACTTGATGACTTAGGACAAAGCACAAAGTGTTTGATGAGGAGGAGACCATCTGCTTGACTGCTGTGAGTCAGCCAGGATGTCATGGTGGCTACAACCTGGACCCCAGTAATTGCTTCACTGTAATCTGCCTTGTTCCCAACTACACCCTAAAACAGCAATGCCCAGAGCCCCTTCTATATTTACCTATGTAAAGATTCTATCATCTATCTTCAGTATTCTATATTCCAACTATAGTCTCTCAGCCTTGACCTGATTTTTGACTCTTCCTTTAACCTCACGTAGACTTGTATTTCTCCCAGTCGGCTTCCTTTCCTACCTGGCCTAACCCCAATAACCAGCGCTTGAGTCACTCAGTGCTTGCGCCTCCTTTTCCTGTACCTCAATGCCCTCTCCTTGTACTCAACTGGCAAATCTTTCTAGCTCTCCACATGTTCCATAGGAACTACTCAAGAAGAACCCAAAAAGGTAAAACTTGACTTTCTACAGACTCATGGCGTCTAATCTCAGCTAAATCTGCAGGGAGCCTGGATATTCTCCTACATCATGGGTAGAATGAAAAGGGTTCAATCTTTACCCCTTTCCTTGAGACATCTTTCCCACCCCCACCCTTCCTGCTCTTGATATACCATCTTACTACTTCCTATTTCATACAAAATATATAGATCATCAAGAGGGAGTTTTCTCAACTTCCTGCTGGAGCTAGCAACAATACCGTCTGCATCCACTCATTTTGACTTTCTTTCCTCTCACCACCCTGAATCCGAGCAAACCCTCTCAACAGTTCTCTGCTGCCCTTCCCCTGTCCAGCTCTCCCTGTTAGATGTATGGGCTACATTCAATTAACTATCCCTTCTCTTTTATCCTCAACCTCTCAAGTTCTATACTTCCCTTGCAAAACATAAAAATGCTAAGATTTTTTAAATGATATGAAATTAAAAATTCTCCAAGGACTCTGCCACCTTCCCTCACTGCCACCCACTTCACTAGGGCCATCTAGACCTGACAGGCCACAGGTGCTAGTGGTAGAAACCATGCAGAATGGCCACTGCCTCCGGGCTTACTTTAGGGGGCTGGGGAAGGGGACTCTACCATCTCAGGCGACTTGCATTACTGTCTTCAGAGAACTACCAGTCTTCCCTTTAACTCTGGCAAACACTTAGGACTCCACCTTATTTCACAGTGTAATAATATTTAGAAATTAACAAAGTAATTCACTTTCCTATCTTACTTGAGCAAATAGACACTTGAATCACTTCACTTTCAGACTAGCTCTTGTATATTTCCAATGTGGGATCATAAAAAAAAAGTATTACAATCTAGGAATCATCTAATCCCTAGTCCATTATTGAGTGCCTATAGTTTTAAATAATTGCAGCTCCATCTAGATTAATGTATCCTCCCAGACCAAAACTCCAACACCCTATAAATCCTATGGATTAGAGACAGCTAGATAGCTGGAAATACTTCTGTGCATACCTGGTTTTGCTTCTGCCCAGCTGAAGGTAGGAACTAACTTTAGACAAATTTGTAAGTTTTCAAAAATTTTCTGATCCAGTTTCTCCTATACTCTTCTCTTTTGTTGGAAGCCCCAACTCTGCTTACTCAGTGCCAGCCTCCTTTTTTCAGTGTAAGAAAATAACTACAAAGAACCATGAAATGTGCAGCAAAAATGTATGCACAGGGGCACCTGGGTGGCTCCGTTGGTTAAGGTCCGACTTCGGCTCAGGTCATGATCTCACGGTTCGTGAGTTTGAGCCCCACGTCGGGCTCTGGGCTGACAGCTCAGAGCCTGGAACCTGCTTCAGATTCTGTGTCTCCCTCTCTCCCTGCCCCTCCCCCACTCACACTCTGTCACTCTGTCTCAAAAATAAACATTTAAAAAAAATTAAAAAATAAAATGTGTGCACAAATAAAGGAGAGCAGAAGTGACTCACATTCTCGGGATGAATGGAGAAGTTTTCACAAAAGAGCTTCCATCTAAGCAAGTCAAAAAGGATGAATGGAGTTTTCCAGGCAGAGCAAAGAGCACTCCAGGAAGTGTGAAGAGGGGAGTAAGATATGGTCTAACATTTTCCAGCAGACCAAAAGCACTGAAGTGAGATGTGCACCTCAGACGCAGCCATGGGAATACCACCTATGTGTCCTTTGTGCTCTAACTATAATTTCATTTAAGTTTGTCAATGAATGTACCTGATTCAAAACATGGCTACGACTTCACCATCCCCAAAATCATTATCTGACTACCCACTGCTTCAACTCTTTCCAGTCCTATTTCTCTTTTCAAAGCATTATCTTAACATGTAATCTTGTCCTTAAGGTAACAATATGAGTCAAGAGTATGTATGTCTTTCCAAAAAAGAAGTCAAGGAGCAGATTGGGTAGGGTAGGAGAATTGTTCAATATCATGCAGACTAGAAACTCAGGATAGAATAAAAATTGGGGAATCAATGATCTTTCCTATTACTTCCATAGACCACAACCCCCACTCATAGCTAGTACAGATCACTAGTGATTATACCTTCATCACAGAGTATTTTTCACTCTTTATTCGGAATTACTTATCTCCTATAACATAGTAACTAAAACACAGATCTTCTGAAGAAAGCTTGCTAGAACTATTGCCTACATCAAAGGATGGCTTTTTAAAACAAAAAAAAATTTTTAATGTTTATTTATTTCTGAGACACAGAGAGACAGAGCATGAGTGGGGGAGGAGCAGAGAGAGGGAGACACAGACTCCGAAGCAGGCTCCAGGCTCTGAGCTGTCAGCACAGAGCCTGACGCAGGGCTTGAACTCACAAACCGTGATCGTGACCCGAGCCGAAATCGGTCGCTCAACTGGCTGAGCCACCCAGGCGCCCCTCAAAGGATGGCTTTATCCACAATCTTGGTCAATTCAATAAACCACCCTCCCCATGAAAACAAGTTCTCTGCCTGTTCCAGGTGTCCAATTTTTGAGCCATTCTGTACAGAAATAAAACTGCTGCCCCTAGTTAGAACCCATATTTTTCTGTGACTGCTCCACTGGACTCCTTGTCTATGTGGGTTCTTCCTCACCTCACCTCAATTATTTTCTTTTTGAACGTCTCGAACCTCACTTATGCCTATCCCAAATACTACAAAGGCTTGTTCTGTTTTGTCTTGTCTTTGGCCACACAATTCTACTCTGAAAAGATTCTTTCTACAAATATGGTCTAAAACTCCTGCTCTATTTATGGAGTTCTCGTGTGTACTTACCCATGAAATGTCTAGTCCAAGTTGGCAACCCTGTACTTGATTGTAAACAAGAAAGGATCAGGGTGCCTGGGTGGCTTAGTCCGTTAAGTGCCCGACTTTGGCTCAGGTCATGATCTGACCTGATCATGGGTTCGAGCCCTGTGCCAGCTCTGTCCTGACAGCTCAGAGCCCGGAGCTTGCTTCGGATTCTGTGTCTCCCTCTCTCCCCTCTCTCTCTCTGTCCCTTCCTCACTCATGCTCTGTCTCAAAAATAAATAAACAACAACAAAAAAAAATCAAAAAGGGGCGCCTGGGTGTCTCGGTCAATTAAGTGTCGGAATTCAGTTCAGGTCATGATCTTGCAGTTTGTGGTTTGGAGCCCCACATTGGGCTTTGTGCTGATAGCTTGGAGCCTCAAGCCTGCTTCAGATTCTGGGTCTCCCTCTCTCTGCCTCTCCCCCGCTTGTGCACAACATTAAGCTTAATGTTTAAGTAAACATTAAAAAAAATTAAAATAAATCAAAACAATAAACAGGAAGGCTCCTACCTTACTTCTGGAATACTCCCAGCACAGCACCCTCACCTGGTGGGCTATGACTCCCATGCTGTTCTCCTGCAATCACATCCCTTCTTTCCCTCCAATTACCAATCTGCAGAGAAGAGTTGGTGTGCTAGCTCCTTCTACGTGTGAATTATCTGTGTGTGTGTGCATGCACATATGGGTCTCTCTACCTAACAATGGCTTCATGGTTTTATTTTAAAAAATTATTCAATATTGTTATGAATTACAAGGTTCTCAAGGTAGAGACATAGCCAAAATTCTGTTTACTAAGTCATTTTGTTGAGATCTCAGAAAGATTTCAGGGTGTACCATGTAGATCCTTTTTAGGAGATACTGGAATTTCTAAGAATCTTTTCAAAAATTTTTTAATGTTTATTTATTTTTGAGACAGAGAGAGACAGAGCATGAGCAGGGAAGGGGCAGAGAGAGAGAGGGAGACTCAGAATCTGAAGAAGGCTCCAGGCTCTGAGCTGTCAGCACAGAGCCTGACACGGGGCTTGAACTCATCAACTGCGAGATCATGACCTGAGACAAAGTCAGACGCTCAACCGACTGAGCCACCCAGGCGCCCCTGGAGTTTCTAAGAATCTTAATGTGGTATACCACAGCAAATTTGGAGGTAGCTCAAGTAGTTAGGAGGCTGTTTGAGAAAACACCATGGGTGTGGCTTTCTTATGTGTATTACACACAGTTTTTAAAAGCAAATTTACTAGATTCAGCTTAGGGATGGGGATAGCATAAAATGTAAAGAGGACTTTGAACCCTGAAACTTCTCACCAAGAAATAGGCTGACACTCTTTTTCAGTTAAAAACATGGGCTATTTTTAGAAAAAGGCGAACTCAGTGCTTAAACCACCACCACCACCACTACCACCACCACCACCACCTCAAAAAACAGCTCATGGTGGAGGCAAGAGCAGTGGAGAATTAATCCCAGGCAAGAGGATTACTCAAGGGACTGGTGACTGGTGCCCATTTACACTTACAAATCTCTATGGACCAGGTACTACTCTGTGAATCCGATTTCCCGTCTTTTAGAATGGGAGATAGCCATATTATCTGTCTCACAACTGTGTTTGGTGTGTGGAAAGCACAGAAAGTGTCTCATTTGTTGATAGGTCTTTAGGCTGAGAAGTACTCTACACAAAGAACCTCATTCAAGGAGCCAAATGCACACTTGGACCTCACTTTGATAATGGGATCCTGGGGCTCAAGCCTGACCTGGAAGCAATAGGATGAAAATACTGGAGTTTTGGGAGGTATTGTGCACGTGGGAGGAATACAGATTTTAAAATTTATTTAACGCTCATTCGGGGCTGATATACTGTAGGGCTTAAGTTCTATTACATAGGTCATACCTATACATTGGGCAGACAATTGCGTACTAGTAAAGCATCTCTAGTGTGCAAATGGGTTGTCACACCAATTGTTTCTATCACCCATCTGTATTTGCTATAGGAGAACCTAAGAAATTTTTCTTTTTTCCAGCAGCTTTGTGAAACCATGTGATACTCTAACTCTGCATTAGCTCCCTGAATTATCGGCCAAATACACATAAGAGACAATGAAGCAAGGGGTGCCTGGGTGGCAGTGGTTGAGCGTCTGACTTCAGCTCAGGTCATGATCTCGCAGTTTGTGAATTAGAGCCCTGCATCGGGCTCTGTGCTGACAGCTCAGAGCCTGGAGGCTACTTTGGATTCTGTGTCTCCCTCTCTCTCTGCCTCTCCCCCACTCACACTGTTTCTCATTCTTAAAAAATAAACATTAAAGAAAAAAAAAAGACAATGAAGCAAGCAGAAAGGGAAAAAAAGTCATGAAAAACTGTTTAGCTTTGTAATTAACTATAGCAAAAGCTATACACATTTCTAAAAGACTGATAGGAACATTTAAATAATGTATGTTCCACTTTTTCTAAGTACTCCAAAGGTTAACATTTTACCCTTTCTACTTTAGTAAATCAAGCATCAAAATATCTCAACAACTCAGAGTGTATTCCTGACAAGAACTTCACTCAACAGAGCAGCTCTCAAAGTCATTAAATACTATATGGTTTAAAGACTGAGCTTTTCTGTCCGGTGTGAGCGCGCACACGCACACACACACACACACACACACACACACACCTCTCAGGTAATCTGTTGCTCAGTGGGGTTCAAAGGGTTTTTAGGAAAATATTACCTCCTTCTTCCCTTCTCCCATGTTAAACTTTTGTGTATTCTTCCATACATATTTGTCCCTACATACCTATAGGACTAAAAAAACCCTGAAATAATATGGGCTATTATACATTTTACTTAGAAAATTTTCTAACCTCTTTTCAGATCAACAGATACAAATCTGACATGCTTTTAGTGTTAAGAAAATATTGCACTGCAAGAATGTACTAAATTTATCCAACCATCTACCTAATTACCATTTAGATTTCCAGGGTGGGTTTTTTTTTCCCTCCAGGTAGTTCACTAAATATCTTTGTACTTACACTTATGTGCAAGGTTGCTTTTATCCTGATAGGATAATTTCTCAAAAGACTGCTTGGTCCAACTGTGTGTATTCAATGTTAACACCAATCTAGGTAACGTTTTTGGAACGTACTTCTAGCAGCCGTGTTTCAGTGCACCCGTTTCCTTGCATCTCCACCAACACTGATGTTGCCACTTGACTTTATATGAATCTGATTGATGAAAAGCGGTATCATACTGTTGCTTTTTTTTTCCCCCCAACATTCCTTTAACCATTACTGAGGATGAACATATTTTATACTTGCTGGCTTTTTCAGTGTCCTGTTCTGTGAGTTGATTTCTCTAATAATTTATCATCTTAAAGTTCTCTTTGCCCCCATTCATTAAAGTTCTCTTTGTATATATGGACATTAATAATTTCCCTATTACTATACAAATATTTCTTTTAGCCTACCTGTAGTCTCCTGTCATGATATTAAATTTTTTGATTTAGGCAGCCCTGTTAAAAAAAAAAAGTGGTCATCACCACTTTCAGGTCATATAAGGTATTTCTTAAAGTGGGTATGTTTGTATGTGTTTTCACTGTTGAGACCAGTATGAGAAAATCTTGCAAATTTTTTTAAATAATTAAAAAAAAAAAAGGAGAAATGAATTTGGGCAAAATAAAGAGAGCAAGAAAGGAGGAAGGAACTGACCGTCTATAATTCTACAGAAGAAAAATTCTACATTTCAGAAAATGAGACTTGCAATGTTGTGAATTTTTCCATCATTACAAAGCCACATTCTCAGAAAAAACACAATTTAAAAAATGTATTTTGATGTATCCATTCCATTAATGTGGATGAAATTTTACATATATGTGCATCATTTTATATTTAGATACACATTCCAACTTTTTATTCTCCCCATTTTTGAATAACGCTTACCTATTAATTTAAAAATATTATAAAAAAGGAAGAGCAAGGTATTTAGGAAAATTACTCAATGCTTCCTATATTTTACCAAATATAAATACAGAAATTCTCTATTTTAAAATGTCACATATACTTTAAGTCAACTAAAATTGCATAAATATTACTTAAAACAGTACCATGCTAAAAAAAAAGTCACTGCATGATTGTTTATTTAAAATATTATGACTCTGATGTAAATACATATGGGCTTACACAATTTATTACTCATATAAACCCTCAACGAAAATGCTTAATTGTTCATCCACAATGCTTTTTTTTTCTATTAAGCATAATAAATCTTCTATCTCATTGAAAGTGTTTAAAGCCGTTTGAATCTTGATTTGTGAAATTACTGAAAAATAACTTAAGCTTAACTGTATCAAACAACGGCATTGTTTGCAATGCTGTCACAGATTTCTCCATGGCAAAATAGTCACATATTGTTATTGCACAATTATAGATACAGGTTATTATGTGCACATGAACTCTCTACATAATTAATGACAGTGTTTTCACTGCAACTAGCTTAACACATTTAAAATTATGAATACAATTTACAAAATCTTTAACAATATACTTTTAAGATAAAAGTATCCTGAGGATATTACAAAATTCATTTTACCAGCCCTTCATTTCTTCACTTTGACTCTTTAATTTCCCAGATAACAGTTGTCCATATTTTGTTACATAAAAATGTTTTTATAGTTCCTATTAACAAAATATATTTAAGCTAAATAGTATATAATTGTCCCTTAAACACTTAGTCCCATCTGCTTCCAGTCTCCTTGGCTAAAATCAAGTATTTATCAAGTTTTCTATAATTTTTAACCAGAAAAGGTATAGCACAGAACAGACAGAAATAGGTTTAGCACATTTAAGTTAAAAGCATTGTGCATTTTTAATATTTTGGTCATATTTTATAGTAAAATAATATATTTTGGCAAAAAATAATAAAATATAAGGTTTAATTTATTTTCTATTAGTGGTAGATCTGGCGGGTATTTTACATTTGTAAATATCATCTATTTAATTTGACTGTCTTCACATTTGTTTCTAAAAACACTGCTATAAGGTGTTCAGAACTTTGAGACTAAAAGCACCTAAAAAGGAAAAAGAAATGTAAGTAAAATGTTTGGTGCTCAAAAATCCTTTGACAAATTTATAAATTTACTTTTAGGTGTCTCTTGTATACCAACACCGAATCGTTATTGCCTGCTAAGACTTAACTGATTCAAGATAATCTTTAAAATAATAATCTTGGATGTCTTCCTGAAATTATTTGAAAATCAGGATGGGAATTCAAAACTTAAGAACAAAAAAACATGAAAAAAAAAAACAGTTGCAAAGAAAGTTGCTATTCTAGTGGCAGTAATTATTATGGCACAAAAACACATGAAAAGACTTGTAGTTTTCTCTGATATATACACAAACTAAGTTCAAGTAAGATGTATAAGATACATATATACACACACACACTGGGGCTTCAGTAAGGACACTGAGGAGAACTTTATATAATAAGACTAAGGTCCTAATGACAGTTTTTAATGAATATGTTCATTAGGTTTTTTATTCTTACCCAATTATCATTTATCATTAATTAATAGAAGAGTTTGAGATGTTTATGTATGAAAAAGGAAGTAACAGTGGTGAGTCAAGTGATGACTGATGTCAACTGCCTTTACATAAAGGGTATTTTTACTGTTAAATAAATTCATACAGAGATTTCTGCAGAAGAGTTTATCAACAATAAGGAAACGAAAGTCCTTTAACACTACGACATACTCAGCATAACATACTATAAATATGTACTATTACAGTATTACTTATACATTCTACTTTAGGTAATATAGTCTAATTCTGAATGACCTTGTTAGTTTTTAAGGCATCAGTGCATCCAGGGCAAAGCTCCATAAAGTAAGTATGAAACCAAGAAAGCATTAGTTTATCTGTGGCAGAGACAGAGTGATCAGTGGACACTGTATGTGTTGGCCACTTCCAGGGAATAGGTAATCAATTATACACCCGATTGTCAAACTGTCAGAGCATAAATTTCACATCATTTTTCAACACTTCATTTAGTGGGCTAAACTGATCCGGCAGTATCCTCATCTTCATTGTACCATCGGCTCCACATGAGAACACGTGGTTTGCTGGCCCCGTCTCAATCTGCATCACTCCAGTTCCAATGTTCCGGAAAATGGACTGCCGAGCATGTTCATTGATAAAAGTGTGGAGAAGAGTAAAGGTAGACAGACTCCAAATCTAAAAGATATTAGAAACAAAATTAAAAATTGACGTTGATGATTACATTAAAAATCCAAATGAAAATTTTAAGCCGGTTTTCTTGTGCAAAGAAGGAATTTCTAAAACAAATATGGAAAAAAAAAATCTGTGTAGGCCTAAGGTCATAACCTTTGGATACTATGTTGCAATTTCCCAATTCCCTTTGATATTATCACATTCTTCAAAATCTACTCATTAAACAGAAAGGTAATTTAAACCTTGCATTGGAGATGAGAACTTAGGTACTAGGAGGTCAAGTGTACACAGCTAAAGAAACTTGTAATATTGTAGGGACTACAATTAAGACTTCTTATCTTGGGGCACCTGGGTGGCTCAGTCGGTTGGGCGTCCGACTTCAGCTCAGGTCATGATCTCACAGCTCGTGACTTCGAGCCCCGCGTCAGGCTCTGTGTCAACAACTCAGAGCCTGAAGCCTGCCTGAGATTCTGTGTCTCCCTCTCTCTCTGCCCCTCCCCCACTCATGCTCTGTCTCTGTCTCAAAAATAAATAAAAACATCAAAAAAAATTTAAAAAAAGACTTCTGATCTCTCAGCAAAGCTTGTGCTGTGTAGTTTATAATGGGGTAACCCCTTGTAATACCCAGCAAGGGATTAGACCCACTGGAAAGAAGGCCTCAGAAAAGGAAAAACTATGTTCCACCCGCAAGATAAATTATCACATCTTCAGCAAACTTAATTTACTAAGATTTTCTCTTTTTAGCCCCTACCACAATAAATGCAACTATTCCTAAAGTAAGTTACTTACAAAGTAATTTATAAGCATGTTCAAGTATGTGACGGACTTAACTGCTTTTAGGACATCCATTTTAACTTTAGGGAAACCAAAATAGTTCTGATTTTTTGAGATCCCTTTTTTTGGAAAACTTACTTTTTCCTAAGAAATTCATTAGTACCTATTACTCTAGATTTGATTGTTAAGTTGTGATTCCTAAACATGTATTTTTTAAATGTTTATTTGTTTTGAGGGAGAGAGCACACATGTGAGCAGGGAAGGGGCAGAGACAGAGTGGGGGAGAGAGAATCCCAAGCAGGCTCCATGCTCAGTGCAGAGGCTGACTTGGGGCTCGATCTCACAACTGTGAAATCATGACTTGAGCTGAAATCGAGAGTCAGACACTTAACTGACTGAGCCACCCAGGTGCCCCAAGTTGTGACTTCTGAATACTATGCAGTAAACTTTCAAATCTGTTTTTACTTGATTAAATAATAAACCTCCGAATCAGAGCACAAACTAATCTAAAGAACTAATCTAAAACCTAATACAACTTGTTCTAAACTGAAGGCAGTTCAAGAAAGAAACTAGCTTCAAACTGAAGGAAAATAATTATGTATGGAAGTTAGTGTATACATTTGATTTTAGGAAAAGCCTTTTCAGGGCACCTGTATGGTTCAGTCGGTTAAGTGTCCAACTTCAGCTCAGGTCATGATCGTGTGGTTCTTGACTTGGAGACCCACAATGGGCTCTGTGCTGATAGCTCGGAGCCTGGAGCCTGCTCTGGATTCTGTGTCTGCCTCTCTCTCTCTCTGCCCCTCTCCGGCTTGCACTCTCTCTCTCAAAGTAAATAAATAAACATTAAAAAAAAAGCATTTTTAAAATTCCACAATTCTAGTTAATTATTTTTCTGGCTGGCAATTATGAAAACAATATGCATGTTGTAAAAAAAGTAGCCCAACTTATTATTTCTTTTTCTTTCTTTCTTTCTTTCTTTCTTTCTTTCTTTCTTTCTTTCTTTTCTTTCTCCTTCTTCTTATTATTTTAATGTTTGTTTAATTTAAGAGAGAGAGAAACAGAGCGTGAGTGCAGGAGGGGCAAAGACAGAGGGAGACACAGAACCCAAAGCAGGCTCCTGGCTCTGACCTCTCAGCACAGAGCCTGAAGTGGGGCTCAAACTCACCAAGTGACTGAGCTCAAGTTGGTCACTTAGCTGAATGAGCCACCCAGGTACCCCCAAACTTATTCTTACTTAGTAGTCTCACTAGGGGTTAAATTAATGGATTCTAAGAATGTAGACTCCTTCAGTGGGTTGCTGGCCATTACAATAACTTAGGGAGTAGTCTAAACTGACTTACCCCTAGAGATTTTTCCAAGTGTGGCCAGAGGACTCTCCAACAAAACTGTTAGGTATGTACTGTAAAAATGCATACTGGTACCTAGCAATAGTACTTCTGGGATGGGATGCATTTAATAAGCTGCTTAACATTTTAAAAAACCTCTAAGTTTTAAACACGGTGGAGTGTGAGAAGCACAGGGCTTATCTAGGTACGTCCCTAACTTCTGAATCAGGCACTGAGTGGCTGGACGCTAATACTATATAAATGAAAAAATGGACAGTATTCAGGATAAAGGAAAATATTACTGCATTTCACAGTATCTGAAACTGAATTTGGTAACTCTGAAAATGGGAGTCAAGACTAATTCTAATGTTTGAAATATGTTTTATCTGTGGAAAATCAAGTGCTTTTGCACATTAATTAAGCCTATTTGAAAACTGAAAAAGAGACAATTTCAAGTTAAATATTTCATTCATTAAAAGATTTATTAAATAGCAACAAACATACTGCCTACAAAGGAGTTAGTATTTCTACTACGTAAATAGAATGGTATCAATACGAGTAAACACTTAAGGTTTCTGAAGATTTCTCTTCATTTTGTAGACACTGTGGCATTACCATATTTACCTTTATGTTGCCTTCAGCAGATCCTGTAACAAAGTACTCTTCTGTTGGATCAATGGCAATGGCTTTAACAGGAGAATCATGGCTCTGGAAAAGCTGCCTCTGCTGTCGTTGACGAAGGTCAAATGCACACGTAAAGCCTTTTCTGCCACCTGATATTAGTAGCTGGTGTTTTGGAGCATATGCTAAAACAGTAGCTCCACTATCATGGCAAGTAAAAGCTGAAAATTAAAATTGAAGTAAATCATGAAGTAAAACCCATTTAACAGTGTAAGCAAGAGACTTCTGACTTCTGGCCAAGGTAGAATGATAGATCACCAGATTCACCCACCTACCTCAAACCATTTAAAAAATTAAATGATATACAGGAAACAATGGTTGGAGACAATGGACACCAGGCAAAGAAAAATGATCTCTAAGAGATGGGAAGCAAACTGGGTGAGCCATACGACTGCCCCTGTTATTGCCTATGGAGGGTTTTCTGGCCATGGCGCAAGGGGAACCCGAGCTGGTCTGGGTTCCTGTTTCCACCAGTCATAGTGGAAAACCTCTTAATTCACAAAGGACAAAACAGAATACTCAGAAGGGTTCTGCCTCAGAAGCAGGTAAAATTTGTAATGCCTGGCATCTAATAAAAAACCAAGAGGCATACAAAGGAGAAAAATACAACCCATAATGAGAAGAAACTCCATCCAATGAAACTAACCCAAAAATTACACAGGTGATGGAATTAGTAGATAAAGAAATTAACAAGTCATTAAAAAAGAGATACAAATAAAAAAATCCAGAGATTAAAAACTACAATATTCAAATGAAACATGTACTACATGGGGTTAAGAGCAGATTAAACAATGCAAAAACAAAAATGGTGAAACTTGAAGGCATACCAGTATGAGAACTAACAAAAATACAATGAATATTTTTTTCTTAAAAAAGAAGTGGATCTTAATAAATCTTAAAGAAAAAAAAAAGCCTGTCAATAGCTCAAAGACAACATGGCATAATGATGAAGAGTGAAGATTTGGGAGTTAGACTGTCAAGATTTAAATCTTGGTTTTTGCATGGATTTCAATATATACCTTAGGTAATTTTTTTTTTTAACTTATGTCTCAGTTTCATCATTTGTAAAAAAAAAAAAAAAAAAAAAAAAAAAAAAGAAAAAAACCCAGCCCACCTAATAGGTTTCTGTGAGGATTAAATTAGTTGACATATTTAAAACATGTACAGTTCCTGGCATATACTAAGTACTCAATAAAATTTAGTTACAATTACTCTAAGAATCTAAAGAGAAAATTACAGGGAAAGATTCTTTGAATGTGACCAGCACTTAGAGATATAACTTGCACAGAATAAAATGCTGAAATTCTAACTCGTGATGAAGTTTGACTAATGGATACATCTGTGTAACCATCATGCAGGTCAAGACACAGAATGTTTTCATCATCCCAGATAGTTCCCTCATGCCTTTTTGCAGTCAACCCTCCTCTCCCACAAAGGCAATCACTATTCTAGTTTTACCTCCGTTCTGGAACTTCACATAAATGGAATTTTATAGTACATACTCTTTAGTGACTGGCTTCTTTTCATTCAACATAATGTTTAAGAGATTAATGAATGTTGTCACATATATCAGCAGATTATGCTTTTTTTTTTTATTGGTTAATAGTATTCTATTACATAAATAGACCACTTTCCTATTGGATGTGTTTGTGTTCCTTCTAGTTTGGGGCTGTTATAAATAAAGCTGCTAAGTTTTATTACATTAATATATTAATATAATTGTATATTATTCCTATACAAGTCCTTTTGTGGATGTGTGCATTCATTTCTCTTGGGCATATATGTAAAAGTACATACTGCTGGATCATGCTAGGTCCATGTTTAACTCTATTAGAAAATGTCAGTTTTCCATAGTAGCTGTATCATTTTAGACTCAGCAAATCATGAGGGCCCCAGGTTCTTTATACTCTCACCAATACTTGGTATCCCAAAATCATTAATTTTGGACATTTTACTATATAGAGTAGTATCTTATGATGATGTTAACCACATTTCATATGCTTACTTGCCATTAATCATTTTAGACTCAGCAAATCATGAGGGTTCCAGGTTCTCCATACTCTCACCAATACTTGGTATTCCAAAATCATTAATTTTGGACATTTTATTATATAGAGTAGTATCTTATGATCATGTTAACCACCTTTTCATATGCTTACTTGCCATTAATATACTGAGAAGATGGTCATTTTTTAAAGTCTTGAATATATCATTTCTTTCATGGATTATGCTTTAGGTATTGTATCTAAAAACTCAAGACTAAACCCAAGGTCACCTAGATTTTCTTCTCTATTTCCTTCTAGAAATTTTATAGTTTTGAATTTCACATGTAGATAATTCACATTAAATCAATTTTTATGAAAGGGGTGAGGTATGTACCTAGGTTCATTTTCTACATGTTGCCATCCAATTGTTATAGTATATTTTGACCACTATGCCTCCAATGAAGTGCCTTTGTACTTTTATTAATGATCAGTCTATTAAATACGTATGGGTTAATAAATGGGCTCTCTATTCTGTTCCATGATCTCTATTCTAAAGCCAATAACATGTGTTTATTACTGTAGTTTTATAGTAAGTCTTGAAATCAGTAATAGTGTGAGTCCTTCAAGTTTGTTTTTCTTCAGGGGCGCCTGGGTGGTTCAGTCAGTTAAGCATCCAGCTTTGGCTGAGGTCATGATCTCACAGTTCGTGGGTTGGAGCCCCACGTCAGGCTCTGTGCTGACAGCTCAGAGCCTGGAGCCTGCTTCAGATTCGGTGTCTCCCTTTCTCTCTGCCCCTCCCCCACTCATGCTGTTTCTCTGTCTCAAAAATGAATAAACAAAAAAAAATTTTTAAAGTTTGTTTTTCTTCAGTATCCAGTATTTTAGGTCTGTTGCCTCTCTATAGAAATTTTTATTTTTATTATTTTTTTAAATGTTTATTTTGTGTGTATGAGAAACAGAGAGAAACAGAGAAAGAGGGAGACAGAGAGACAGACATACACCAAGCAGGAGAGGGGGAGGGACAGAGAGAAAGGCAGACAGAATCCGAAGCAGACTCCAGGCTCTGAGCTGTCAGCACAGAGCCCAACACGAGGCTTGAAGCCACAAGCCGTGAGATCATAACCTGAGCCAAAGTGAGATGCTTAGCCAACTGAGCCACCTAGGCACCCCCTCTACAGAAATTGTTAGAACCAGTTCGCTGGTATGTACAACATAGTTTCCTGGGATTTTGACTGGGAATGTATTTAATCTATAAAGTTAGGAGGCAGTGGCATGTTAATAACTTTCATTGAGTCTTCCAATATGTGTATATGGGCTATTTCTCCATTTATTTAGATCTTTGATTTATCTTTTTTATAGTTTTCCCCAACAGAAGCTATACATATTTTTTTAGATTTATGCCTCAGTATTTCATTATTTTGGGTGCTGTTATAAATGGTGATTTTCTAAAATTCCAAATGCCAATTGTCCATTGCTGGTATATATGAAAGCAAGGGACTTTAGCATGTTGACCCGATATCCTGTGACTCTACTACACTTACACTTTAGTTTCAAAAGTTTTTATCTTATTTTTGTTTTGTTTTTTTGTATATAGTCTTCAAGATTTTCTACATAATCAGGGTGCCTGTGTAGTTTAGTTGGTTAAGTGGCTAACCAGCTCAGATCATGATCTCACAGTTTGTGAGTTTGAGCCCCATGTTGGGCTCTGGGCTGACAGCTCAGAGCCTAGAGCCTGCTTCAAGTTCTGTATTTCCCTCTCTGACCCTCCCCCGCTCACACTCTGTCTCTCTCTCAAAAAAAAAAAAAACCCAAACATTTAAAAAAATTAAAAAAAAATTTTTTTCTAAACAATCATGTCCTCTGTGAATAAAGGCAGTTTTATTTCTTCTCCTCCTAATGTACACCTTTTATTTCCTTTTCTTGTCTTACTGCATTAGTTAGGACTCCGAGTACCATTCTGAACAGGAGTGGAGAGAATGGGCATAATACTGTACAATAACTGATGCTCACAAAGATGACCTGTGGCTATCAGATTCAAAGTAAAAACATATGATTTTTATATTATCTGTGTTCCACTGTCCTTCATGAAGTACAGTGCAAAGTTAATTATATATGTTGTACTTTTCTGTTTTTAAACTCTACGCCATCATGGGCAAAATAAACCTCACAGGCTAATAAGTTTGTGTCATTAAAGACAAATTCATTAAAAAATTAGTTTATTGATTTTAGTCAAATTCTTGACTTTCAAAATTTGTAAAATGCTTTCAAAACTTACCATGGACTAAACTATTGGCAGGTGCCACAAGAGTATCCCACAAACATATATTTCTGAAAAAAAAAAAAAAAATTACCTTTGAGTGACACAAAAATTTAACAACAGAATAAAAAGTAAGCTTGTTTCATATAGTTACATAACATTCAAACCTTGCTCTAACAAAAAATTCAAATACAAGTAACCAATATATTTATGTATGGTTAATTTTTACACAAAATTTTAAAAACTACTAACTTACAAAACTGATTAACTCTAGATTGACATGTATTTACAAATAATACTGTATGAAGTCTGAACATGGGAAATACCTTTTGTATCTGCTCATTTTGTAACCTAACAGATGGCAAATACCATTAGCAGGATACACTGAATTTCCCCGAACACCAATAAAACTTATTTCTGCTCTGAATGGGAGCACTTTTACTCCGTTCTATGAGTTACAGAAGAGACACAAATATATGTAAGGATTTCTATGGCAGATGGGCTGGAGACTCCATATTCTTACAATCCAATTTCTAGTGCAAAGTGAGGCCTCACAAATAAATGGAAAAACTCAGCAACCTCAGTAGACATTTACCTCAGAACTCAGCTGTGTGAGGGAAGTAAAACACGGGGGTGTGGAGACGGAGGCAGGAGGAGACATTTTCTTACCTATTTAAGGTTTTGGGGGAAATGTGGACAGGCTGCCACTTACTATCTGTCGTACAACTCAAAGAGGTCTTTGAGTTTCTCGTTATCATGAAACACTGGTAATATCTATCTAAGAGAGCCACTGTGAGGATTAACAGAAGAGCAAGGTCAAGAAATAATGGTTCTTTCCTTTGCCTCAAGCTTTCTTAACACATAAGGAATAATATGGAGAAAAATTAATTTCACTATCAAATCATTTTTCTCTTTAAGTCTTAAAGTAAAAAACATCAGAATATTAAAAATACAGAAGGAACGGATGTTGTTTTTAATGCCACCAGAATTTCCTTGTCCTTACAATTAGAACACTAAAAATGCTCTAAGAAGGAAATCTTTATAATAAAAATATTGAAAAGCACAATTCTGAAAACAATCTTGAGATATAAGAACATAAAGCAAATAAGAAATAAAGCTGAGCTATAGAGACACACACTTACATTTCAGTTACAATCTCTTACCTATTGTCAGTTGAAAGACCAGCTGTAGCTATCAAAGAGGAGGAACTAACGAAGACAAAATCATTGGCTGTTTTGTTATGACACTGCCAGGTCTGGAATGGTTATGAAGAAACAAATGTTATTGCTGTCAGTAACAATTTTATAACCAAGTGGATGCATTCACCAAAAGGGATCATGTAATGTGTGGCTTACTTAAATCCCCTTGTATCTTTTTTTCACCCTGAACTTGTAGACAAGTTTCAAGAGTAAAACAGAGAATTCTCATATATCCTTTACCAAGATTCACCAATTTTTAACATTTTGTCACATTTGTTTTGTCCCTCCTCCTCTTTCCCTCTCTCTCTCTCTCACATGCACTTTCCCTGGACCATATAAATAAGCTGCATTATAAATTCTTATGAGACCTTTTGCTTTTGTTCATCTAAAAGTTAAAAAGAAAACAAAAGGAGGTTAAACGTTAAATATTTCTTAGAATATTTGTGAAAATTTGTCTCTTAGAAAAAAACCAGAATTTTAGATTATCTGAGAATGAATTATTTTCAGAAATATTTAAGCTTTTAAATAATTTTTCAAATATGTGAATAAAAACATATTAAGAGTCAACAAATTCAGAAATTTTACATTTCTGAATATTCCAGTAACAGTGACTTAATATGAGAGGTTTAGCAAATTATAAAGTCTTCCAAGTTTTATGTGTTCAGATATTTCTCTTCAAAGAAAATGACTTAAGTATGTCAAAATTATCACATCAAATATTTTTCCTTTGAGTCACTTCCCCATTCCATCTGACCATCACTGGAGCTGGATGATCATAAGTCCTTAAAACAAACAAAATGTACTTTAACCCCACAAAGCCAATAATGTACATTTTCAATCCAATTTATCTTTTTAGATGTTAAAAAAAAAAAAAAGGCAGCCCCTTAGGGAATGTAAATTTACATATTTAAACCTTATGTTGGTTTTCTTTAAAAAAAAAAAAAAAATTCTTTTCAAATACCTCACCAGCCCTCTCTGCTTTGCTTGCTTTTACTTAGATCGGTACTGTATTCCAGAATCTAACCTTGAGTGAATTACCAGAACCTTAACCCATTTCTTGATTTTTTTTTTAATAGGTACTGCTTAGTCCTATAAAGGGCTTCACTAAAGAATATATTAAATACAAACTCAGTGGGTTTTTTTTGCCCCCAAACTCATTGCTCTGTGAAGCTACAGGAGGTTCATGAAGCTTGTGCAGTCCTGAATAGAGATCATCAGTTGTTTCTTTCTTTCTTTTTTTCCAAAGACATAGACAAGAAAATAATAGTACCAGCTATCACATATCCTTTCCACTTTGTTCACAGGGGACCAATTGCAGAAAAACCACAGACTGATGATCTGATGATCACTCTTTTTACGTATAATCTTTACTGCAGCTCAGTGAGGCTGGAAAAGGGCTTGAGTAACCCACAGGTCACATGGGTCTCTGGAGGTACCATGTTTGTTCTATACAAGTTAGTCTTCCAAGGCACTAGAGACCAAGACCTCACAGATTAATTTTCACATAATACAAGGACAGGAGTTTATAGTAAAGTGACTGAATACACAGAACTACATTTTGGCTTTAATATTTATTGCCTCAAACATATATTCTTGTTTTCCTTAAAATAAAAATTGAAAAAAGTTTAAAGGTAAGAAAATTTGGCTTACCAGGTATGGCTTAGGCATGCTTCCAGTTACTGGACAACATTTCCAGTTTGTCTGATACAGGCTTAAATATCCATCAGCATCAACTATTCCAAACTTAGAGAAAAAAAAAATTTTAAGTATTAAGTACATATCTACCCATACCTTCACTGTGAATCTCCTATTTTGATCTTAAACATTTAATTGATAAATTGACTTTTACTTCACCTACACATGGATCTAGTCCAGAAAAACATTTAGCTGCTGCTTAAAAAAAGTTCCAGGTGACACAGAAGAAACAAACAGACACATTGTATTATACTAACCAACAGCATAGTCTATATATTCTCTAAAAGTACTCAAAAAATAGGATACTGGATTTACACATTAAGACATGTGACAAACTTTTAGGGTATATAAAATAGAAAAGTGTTCATTTTCAAAAAGACAAAATAAGGACTTCTAGAATATTCAGTAAGGAAAACATGCAAACAACAGTAGAAAGTAAAATGAAACACAGATTTTTACAGTAAATGAATTCCTACTATGGAAACTCAAGGTAATTTCAGAGGGAAAATGTCAAAATTATACAATGGGGAAGTATATGTCACAAATCTAGAAGGATGAATAAGAGTAAACATTTTTTTCTTTAGATTACAAAAATAATGTTACTTAACAGTTTATAAAATAAATGTCTATTCTGAACTCCTGCCTTCTCCCATCTCCATATCTGGCAACTATTAACAATCTAAGGTGTTCCATTTCAGATTTATTCTCTGATTATTCAAACATGCACACATATAGGGTTTTTAAAAAAAAAAATTAAAATAATAATAAATACACAATTCCACAATTACATTTTTGACTTATTATGGCCATCTTTTCACATCAGTACATTTAATCTACTTCATTCTTGTGCTGTATTACACTATATAGTTGTATTATAACTTTTGAAAACTTCTCCCTTATAGTTTCTAATTTTCCTGATTACAAAGTGCTGCTTTAAATATTCTGATACATATATCTTTGAGTATTTAAGTACAATATGTATCTAGAAATGGGAAAGCTTTATCAAATGACATCATTTAAAATTGGCAGATGAAGGGGCACCTGGGTGGCTCAGTTGGTTAGGCATCCAACTTTGGCTCACGTCACGATCTCACAGCTCATGGGTTTGAGTCCCTCATTGGGCTCTGTGCTGACAGCTCAGAGCCTGGAGCCTGCTTTGGATTCTGTGTCTCCCTCCCCTGCTCATGCTCTGTTTCTCTCACTCTCACAAGTAAATAAACATAAAAAAAATTTTTTTTTATTGAATAATAAAAAAGAATGTAGTATCTTCCTGAAAATTGTTTCTCACAGGTCATTTACTCTGCTTAATGCCTATTTTAGGCTCAATGAGTTCTGGTAGCCCATTTCTGTTCATAATTGACAAAATGATCAGCATTACTGTCATCTGTTCTATTTACTGTAGTAGCCTTGCCTACTAAGGGAGATAGCATGCTTAGTTGTTATGCTATTTGGCTCCATCATGGCCAAGGTAAATGAATGGTAAGTTGACTGTTAAATATACTCGGGTAGGCAATGGAAAACAGTTTTCTGTGCTTTAAAATAGCGTATGTGGAAGGCTATACTGAGTGTTAAGTGGAAGGCTATACTGAGTGTTAAGTCTATAGAATAATTCAGACTGTAGAAGGTACTGAACGGCAAGGTAAAGAATATTGGCTTCAGGGGCACATGGGTGGCTCAGTCGGTTAAGCGTCCGACTTCAGCTCAGGCGGTCCGTGAGTTCAAGCCCCGCGTCGGGCTCTGTGCTGACAGCTCAGAACCTGGAGCCTGCTTCTGATTCTGTGTCTCCCTCTCTCTCTGACCCTCCCCCCATTCATGCTCTGTCTCTGTCTCAAAAATAAAGAAACGTTAAAAAAAATTTTTTTAACAGAATATTGGTTTCATATATAATAAGGAGCCTTGAAAGGCTCTTCAACAGTCATGTTCATCTCCCTTATAATGTAGTTATGTAACTATGTTATTTGTTATGGAACCGTGCTGGCATCATGAAGGATGCCTTAGAAAGGTAAGGGTTGAGGTACAGGGACTAGTTAAGGAGCAATATAATAGTAACAGTAAAAAAGCACGAGCCATACGTTACACAAATGAAATTACAGTAGTACTCTAAAAGCTTCTAGATTAAGTACCCTCAATTTCCCATTAAAGGGTAAAGAACGTTGCTAACTGATATTAAGAATCCACATTCTCTCAAACTTTGTTTCATAGCTACATGAAAAAATTGTCATTGACTTTTGTGAAATGGTAAGAGAGCTAAGTGATGAATATGGTAGGCAAAAAGACTGCAGCGCACCATGATACGAGCAACACATGAGGGGGGTTGAAGGTTTGCAAGTTGAGAGGAAAGAAAGGAAAAGCAAGATGTCCCATCTGAGACGCCCCTGTGTGTTTTCCGTGAAGCATGGCTCTGAAGATAAAGAGCAGCCCGACTTCTCCTTTAATTGTTGTTCAAAGGGACAGTGAGATGCAAGGGGAGCAGAGAGGCAGTCAGCTGAAAACAGGACTGTGCGAAGTGAAGACAGTACAAGTTCTATAGCAGGGCCGGCAAACTTTTTCTTAAAGGGGCATATAGTAGGCTTGCTATCTATAAAGTCTTTGCTTTCCTGAACTCCACTGTTGTAGTAGAAAAGTAGTCATGAAAACAAATAATGAGTGAGGTAGCTGTGTTCTAGTAAAACTTTATTTACAAAACATATGGCTAGGTCATAATTTGTTGATGCCCTGTTCTAAAGCAGTCCTCAAAAGTTTAATGTAGGTATAAATCACAAAAGAATCTGATTAAAATGCAGATAGCGATTCAGTAGGTCTGCAGTAGAGTAAGTAATCTGTATTTCTAATAAGCCCCCAGATTTTACTCACTACTTGTCCGTACTGTGATTAGGTTCCAGAGGACAAAGAAAGTACAAGTATTTTATAAAAAATGTGTAATATATGGTGGTCCTATAATCATTTGGTCCTTAAGCATCACTTAAGTGAATTTTAATGGATATATATACAGACATACACATACACTCACACACACACACACACACACACACACAATGTTGTTCCAGAAAGAACCAATTGAACATTAAGTGTTCTTGGGGAAGAATTTTATAAAACAGAATTCATATGGATTACTACTTTATCGTAAGTTCACTGAGCTGTTCTCTTCAGAAACCCAGACTAGTAACATTTATAAACCTCTAACATAATCAAACCATATTCCCATTTACATTTTCATATGCTACCTTGTTTCCTTGATAGTTAAATCTCATTCTTGTAACTCTTGAATTGCCACCAGATCGAAAACAGGTTATTTGTTGAGAATGGCCCCATTCAAACATTCTGACACTTCCATCTTGAGCTCCTGTCAGATCTGCAAAAAGGACAAATATTGTCAATTTATTACAGGAATCTTTGGTAAGTTAATTTGTGAATCCAATGTGCAAACCTTTATGACAGAGACACCTATGAAATAAATCACAGTCAATTGTTATGAAATTTCAATTGAATATTTTGAATCTTAAAAACAGTTTTATGATGACTTTCATTTGACTAAACACTACATGGCAGAAGCAATTAAATCAGACCTCTAAGGATTTTATTCCTTTTGAAATTATCTCAAAGAGGTTTTAACAGCCTTTAATAAATACTTTGTACAATAACCAGTTAACAAATCCTTGGGTGTACAAATGAGTCATTTCTTATCAGTCATACTATTAATGTTTAAATGTATACATTTTCTGTGGGAAAAAAAAGATTATAGGAAGTCTTGAACGTCATGCATGGTAAAGAAAGATATCACTTCTAATACTTATTCTGATTGACCGGATAGCTCAAATATATGTTGTATGTTTCACTGAGGAATATGAATAAGCTAAATAACTATTAATTCTTTACTTTGCCAATTCCTAATTTGGTGATACTAGGACCTATTTAATCTCCCTGAGCCTATTTCATATTGTCCTGTAAAAGGGGAATAATGATATATAATTTAATGGACAGCTGTTAGAAGGAAATGAGATAAACCATATACATCATTTAGAAATATGCCTAACATGTAGGACTCAATTTATGTTAAGTATAATTATCAGTGGTAAGGTGGTATCCAATGTAGTAAAAACACTGATTAATTTTTAGATTATTTTATACCTTTAGTATAAGTAACAAAAGTTACTCTCTTCATTTTAAATATAAACCCTTGAATCCTTTTGTTAGATATGGCATATAATTTGGAAAACAGGTGCTTGTGGCACTTAGAACAGTGAAGAAGAAAAGGACACTGGTTTTGTCAACTGTATGTTATCAGAGTATCCCTCATAAAAAAAAGTAGTAAAATTTTTTTATATGTTAAATTGAAGGGACATGAATACCTCTTAATTAACATGCACTATGCTTATTACTATAACTGAAATAATTAACTGAAAATAACATATCCTGCCTGAGTGTATAAGAACTTACGACTAACCATTTCCTATGCTTACTATTAATTAGTGTATCTGATAAAAGGCAAATGGACAAAATATTAATAAAATACAAACTGATTATGATGAGGCAATAAGTGACCACAATATCATTCTAATTTACTTAATAAAATATGGGAGTGATCCTATTAAAATAATAACCAGTAATGTTCAAAAATAAAATGTGCTAACTTAGAAATACGCAGTCAAAATGGTAAAAATTTACTGCATCAAGTTAGCCTTCTCTATTAATTCCAGAAAATATCTTTTTCTATTTTTATCTAATTTTGAAATGAAGATTTTATTTACTAGCACACATTCTCTACAAGAAAAGTAAAATACTTGACTATCTTTCAATTGAAACTAAAAGCTTCCTTTAAACTGCTTAGAACACTGGCTAATTAT
The DNA here is from genome assembly GCF_023721935.1 of Panthera uncia. NCBI lineage: Eukaryota > Metazoa > Chordata > Mammalia > Carnivora > Felidae > Panthera > Panthera uncia. The sequence goes on along the minus strand of NW_026057577.1, from coordinate 14,207,955 downwards.
GATCAACTTACAGTACGGAAGAGTTGGATGAGAAGTCATTCTTCTGACATTATTAATGGCTTTCTTAATCATCTGTTAAGAAAGAAAAATTGTTCTTCTATAGTTATGCCAGAAAGTAGTATTAAAGATACAAACTGTGACAGGAAATTCGAATAACATTTATTTATTTATTTTTATGTGATTCCATAACTACCATTATGGGTGCTAAAAATACCAAGCACGGTTAGCAGAAATTAAACTTAATAGCTCAGCTCTCTTACATTTAAGTATACATACATTTTCTGCATCACTGACAAGGCTCTAAGAACAAATTCACCTTGAGAATTTACTCTTACCCCCTTTCTTGCCAATTCTTTTCTGATCCCATTAAATTTATTGGAATAATCCTGAATAGTATAAGGTTAAAAAGACAGGCAGAAGCATGTGAAAAAAAAAAAGAGGTAAACAGAAATTGTATAAATTTTTAATTGCTAGTTTGGAATTGTTTAGCTATCCATTTTTAAGTCATGCTTTGAATGATTTAAGTAGCCTGTCAAATAAGAATAAATATGCAAAATTAAAGGGATAATTTTAATTAATAGAACAATTCCTATTTATATAGCACCATAAGTATAATTATATGCTATCCTAGGTTTGTAGCATCAGTCTTGAGTAGATTTTTTTGTTGTCTTGTGAATTTTAAACTTCGCATTACACTGAAGTTGCGAGTAAAGTGGGGATTTGGTAGGGAGGGAAGAGAGCAGGACAGCACAAATAGTGAAGGACAAAAACACTGAAAGGTGTTTATGGTTGTAATTATATTCCCAAAGCAGAAGTTGGTCATGACAACTATTCTTTTTTGTTCGAATTTGTAATTGAATAAATCAGTAAAGAAAATATTTTATTAATCCTCCACAAAAAAAGAAAACTTGCTGAATGTTTCTTTTGTTTAGTAAATTTCGTGTTGAAATCTCATGTTCCTTTTAATTAAGAAATGCTTAAATACTCCTGTTCTTTTTCCTTCGACTAAAGTATCCAAGAAAAACCCTAAGTAAAAAAATACATAAATAGAGGTTTAAAAAATCTCTCAGAGCATGTACAGAACATTATAAAGGAAATAAATTGTTACTTATTTTAGAAGATCCATATAAAAAACAACCATTGTATTATACTGGGTCTTTTACTTAATGAAATGGGGCTCGTTCAGCTCATTATGCTTACAAATCACGATCATCTCCATTAAAAACATGTCCTTATAAGATGCAGACAGAAAGAAAATTCAGTCCTAACAGGAATGACAAAGGTAAATTTCTGTATTATAATGCTTTGGAGTATAAACAAGTATTTTCTGAGCACTGACTATATGTTAAACACTATTCTGGTTAGAGATCATCAGTGTCTAAGGGAGGCATAATGTAATCTCTCAGGGAACTTACACCATTAAAAAAGACAACGAAAGAAAAGGCTGCTGGGGTGACTCAATGTCCTAAACATCTGACTCTTGATCTTGGCTCAGGTCGTGATCGCACAGTTCCTTTGTTCGAGCCCCACGTCAGGCTATGCACTGACACAGCGGAACCTGCTTGGGATTCTCTGTCTTCTTCTCCCCCCCCCCTCTGCCTCTCCCCTGTTCACATGCTCATTCTCAAACTAAATAAATAAACGTTACCCAAAAAAGACAACTAAATAATAAACAGATAATATCAAAACTGATAAAGGCCATAAATATGATAAAATGGGATAATATGATACTGAGTGACTACAGGGAGGGGAGAGAGGAGCAGATGCTGTCACTAAGGAAGCAAGGGAAATTTCTGGGAATGTGAGTTGAGATCTGAAAGGTCAAAAAGAAAAAAAGAGTATTTGAAGCAGCAAGCATGGCAAAGGCTGTGGACAGGGCAGTGCACTTCATGCTTCCAGAGATGGAGACAAGGCCACTGTAAGCAGAGCAAAGTGAATCAGGTATAGAGTGAACAGAGGACGAGGCTGCAGAAACTGGCAGGGGTCGAATCACACAGGACCTTAGCGCCATGTTAGGGACTTGTTTTTTTAAAGCTGTACCAGGAAATTTGAAAGTTTTAAACACCGGAGTAAGAGAGCATGTGACTCTTAATCTCTGGGTCATGAGTTCAAACCCCACAATAGGGATGGAGCCTACTTAAAAATCAATCAAACAAGTAAAATAAACAGTGGAGTGACAACCTAAATGATGCTTAGGAAACACCAACTCTGGCCGCTATATACAGAACAGAGGGAGAAAGTATGGAATCAGAGACCAGCAAGAAATCTGTTACAGGAAAAGCTGTAATACATTGTCTGAAACTGGAGTTGGAAAAATGGTCTTTTATGTCTATATTTTGTATATTCTCTTTAAGTTTCCCTTTAAAAGATGGTAATATCAGTAAGTTTTATAATTAATGTATTTTAATATATCTGTCAGTTGAAACAAATGAACTATAAATGACCAAGTCATTTGAGTTGAATAATTACTATATTGCTTTTCAAATTCTTCAATACTTAAAACACTCCTACCTGAAATCCACGAGCTAAGAGGAACAGAAGACTTTAATATAATAAGCTCTACCACAGATTTGAGATAATGACCTAAGTTAAATCACTAGACCTTCTTGGAACTCAACCTTCATCTAAAAAATGGTAAGCAGGAGTAGTTATAACAGCCATCTCAACAGATACCTCAAAGAATAAAAGGGTTATATGACAAAAAATAAGGTTATATGACTGACAGAACTACATGAATATAAAACACTGTCAGGTATTATTAAAGATGATTAAGCCTTTACTTAAATAATTACCCTTAGTAAAAAAGTTTGGTGGGGGAGGCCAAGGAAAGAATACTGTAGGAATTAGGAAACTGAAAATAACCTCACCCCCAGAGAGCCACTGAAAGAATTACTGGTGCTGGGTTTCTCTGACTCTATGTATCATTAAGTATTAATAAAAGAATCTCATGGAGGTTTACACATGGATCACATCTTACTCAGGGCTCAAGAAAATCCTCAGACAAAATATAAACAAATTACTGTGGCTATGTTCCAATAAAACTTTACTTATAGACAATGAAATCTAATTTCATATCATTTTTATGTGTCACAAAATACCACTCTTCTTTTGACTCTTCCTGTAGCACTGAAAAATGTAAACACTATCCTTAAGCAGGCTGTCTATACAGAAACAGCTGGTAAGCAGGATTTGACCCAGGGGCATCTGGGGGACTCAGTCGGTTAAGCCACCGACTTCGGCTCAGGTCATGATCTCGCAGTTTGTGACTTCGAGCCCCACATCGGGCTCTGTGCTGACACCTCAGAGCCTGGAGCCTACTTCGGATTCTGTGTCTCCCCCTCTGTGTACCCGTCCCCTGCGTCTCTCTGTCTCTCAATAAAAAATAAATGTTTAAAAAAAGTTTTTAAAAAATGTTGAAAAAAAATGTTGAAAAAAAAAAAGCAGGATTTGACCCTAGATCTTAGCTTGCTGAGGCTGATGTGTACCAATAAGTTCCAAATAATTACATAAAACGCAACTCCTTGTATTTTAAATTATTTATTTAAAATCATTTTATCTTTTTCAAGAGGAAACATGTTGTTCTTCATAATCAAAATTTATAATTTCCAGTAATTATGACTTACTAAAAAGTTGGGAATTTTTCAAAAATATGTTTAGATCACCCCTACTCCATTAAGCTAGAGGGGAAAAAAGGACATTTATGCACTACATTTTTAACTTGACGTACCACAGAGGCTCCTCTGCCGGTCTGTGTACTTCCAAGCCATGGCATATTGATCGGAGTGCCGGGATTGCTGTGTGTATATGGGGTTGTACCTTGCACAGCTGTTAAATCATCCCGAGCATGTATAACCAAGAAATCTTCTGATCTACAAAAGAATGTCAACCGGAATGAAAGCAATCCCATCAGTTCTTCATTTCTTCTGTTATACATGAAAGCTCTAATATATGATTTTCTATTTCCCTCCAAAATTAATTTTCTTCAGCTCTTAACCCCCAACTCAAAGACAGTAACTTCATATGTGAACAATTTTAGGTCCTCTCACTTTATTCTCTTCTAACTCTCAATTCCTTTCTTTAAAGTTCCTGCCACCCCCTTTGCACTCTTTTGCATATTGGCAACCATTGTATTTACAATCTAGGAATATTACTCTAAATATCTTTTGAAAGTTACAGTCCTGTGGATATCATCATTTTTAACACAATGTTACTGAATAAAAACAAAGTATAAAAGTACCCTTTGTTTTCCATTTCAGTATCATCATCTACCCAAGTATAGATCTGTGTAGCCAGAATTCCAGAAACATCCAGCTCTTGAACATCATGGCTTGAAGCAATTGCTATGCAGTTTCTATTTGCCTGAAAAACAAATCATATGGTAACTTTTAAATAAAAAAGCATGCATATGCGCTACTTCTGAAAATGGAAACTACAAAATAGCCCCTAGAAATGGTAACTTTAAGATACAGAAAAGATAGCATTTTCACCAACGACTCTATAAAATTAATTCTAATAATTAAATCTTGAGTGTAATAATTTTCAGCTTGATCTTGGAGATATGTTTATGTTCAAAGAATTCAAGAGCATCTAACAGAAAGCCTCCTCTACATGGTAACACATATACTACTTTATTTCTTCTCCCATCATTGTCTTTCCAGTTTGCTAGTATGGTACAATCTCCCCAAGGTTTTGACACAGTTCAGAAATTTGAAGGAGCTGTTGAAAAAAGACAGAAGCTCTAGAAGGTAGAAAAAGGTGAGGGAAATAAGGAACATCACACTAAAATAATGGTGCATTATTCAAATAAGGTAGTAACACTTTCACTTAAAGCTTTTCAGTCCTAGACAAGAAAAACACAATTTGAGAAATGGTCACAAAGAAGAGATGCAGGGAGTAGAAAAAGAGTGGGGACGTATGCCAGAATAAATCATAAATTAAATGCTGGTGAGATTAAATGACCTAAAATTTTAACCATCTATGAACTGAAAATATACACTTCTAAAAGAGAAAATGAAAGGATACTGACAGCAAAGAGAAAACGAGGTTAATATTTCCACTATGTAAAATGCTAATACAAACTAAAACAAAAAAAATGAATATCCCAGACATGAATGGATAAGGAATTCTCCACGGGTCCCTCCATTTCTCCATCTTTTCTGAGCGACTTACTGACTGCTATTTGTTCTGGAGGATGGCTACATACCTACAGTGTCTCTCTCCAGATCAAAGGGCAGGTATATGTAATGTTCATTAGAGAGATTTAGGTTTCCTAAACTCAATGTTCCTTTCCTTACCATACAACCCATTCTGTGCAGTTATCATTTGACCTTCTCCCTGCCACTCTGTGGTAATTTGAACACAGGGAACCAGAGCATAAATGCTAATATTCCTGGATACTACTTCTGCTATTAGTAATAAACTGTAATGGTCTGTGGTCCAAGAGTCTGTGTCTTACAGCATTCGTTAAACTGAAAAGCTAACTTGCTAGCTTGAATGCGGGGAAAAAATGACACAGATAATTCACAACTAAATAAATGGGAAAAAGTTCAATCTCATCAACATTTTAAAATAATGCAATTTAAAGCAAAAGGTATTGTTTCTCAACTACAAATTTAGCAAGATGTAAAACAATAATAAATCAGGAGAAATAAAAATTAAACAGATACCCTATTCTTATATAGTGGAACATAGATTTTATATATGTGGATGATTGTTCATTTTTTGTTACTTATATACATCCAAAAAAAAAAAAAGAGGCTGTAATATATCATATTACATAGATATTAGAACTGAGAACTGCCTAGCTAAGGGGCTGTTTCCAAACTTGCTTGTCTTCAACAGAATCAGTCACTGTTTGGGGGTGTGTAGAAGAGAGAAACGAGACAAAAGACACAGGGAAAGATGAGGGCAGAATGACAAAGGAACTACCTAGGAGAAATAGAAAGAAAGACACAGAATAGGATGATGGAGAAACAACTGGTGAAATGATTAATGAAGGGGTAATGCCATAGAATATTTACCTAAATAATATTTAAAACTTATTTTAAAATTAGGAATACTTGAAAAAGAAGATATACATACTTAAGTATATATATTTGTGTGTGTTGTGCGCGTGTGTATAAATAAAACTGTGCAGTAAAGCATTTAGGTAAAAGAAAAGAAGAAAATGATTAATTTTTGACCTACATTACTGTATATCTAGGGTTATATCTCTTCAATAAGTAGCTTACAGACACTTTTGAGGAAGATGTTGAGTAGAAAACTAAGGAATGTAAAAGAAACACTAGTTAGGCAGCTACTACGGTTGTAAGTCAAAGAGAGAGAATTTCTGTAAGTCATATAAAAGCTCAAATTTGATCTAATATTAGTAATCACATTCAACATATTCATATAAGGAAAATAAAAAATCTTTTCTTTGGATTAAATGCTGTAATGTGTTATAAAATTCTCAAGGCTACTGCATATATAAATACTTGATATTCTCTCTGTGTAGTAATTAAACATTATTTTATCTCCTACATATGCAATATATAATTATCAAACAATATAATCATTTTATAAAATAAAATAACTTATTCAGATTGCAATTTAGGCAATGGGAAGTAGCTTTCAGACAGAAAAATACTAATACTGAATAAACTGACAAAACGGGACTTTCTTCAACCATGAATACTTAGTCATCAAAGAAAAAAAGTCTATCTACTTACTTTATTAACAGCAAAGGCAGTAATGATATCAGATTCCTTGTGAATAATCCTTGCTTTACCTCCAGGATATCCCAAGTCTGCTTCTATCTAAACAGAAGGAAATAGAACATAAAAATATAGTAATTTTAATCACAGGAAAAATAATATATGCAAATCTGTCATTTAATACTTGCATAAATTAAAGAAACTTTTTAAATACTTCATATATAAAGGTATTGTTTTACATGCTACTCATCCCTAAAATAAAACTCATGTGAATGGGGAAATTTAAACTTTTTCAAGCTTGCCTTTTCATATATAAAAAGACAGATGATACAAAATACAACTTAATTGCTCACGTTCCCAATAAGTTAACTGCAATGAATTAACTTTAAAGGATCAAGACATTCTAATCATTAAAACAAGATTTGTTTACCCTATTTCTTAGTATTATAATCTTTTGATAAATATTAGGTCAGAAAGTAAATATTTTTATATGTTTTGCACGTCTTAGAAGATCACTGTTGTATATTTATCTTTTCTTTTTTTTTTAGAACAACCTTTTAAAAATATAAGTACCATTCTTAGTGTACTGCCTGTAAAAAACAGGTCAAATATGGCCAGCTTACTGAATCCTGGTCTAAAACGGCTTTTATTTATAAAAACAAACAAACAAACAAACAAACAAACAAACAACCTGAAACCCTGAAAGGCACAGTAATTTCCCCAGGGTCAGTAAGTCATTTTAGGTCAGTAGTCATTTTAATAGCTGAATAAACCATAATTCAATGTACTTTAGATGAGGGAACTAATCTGACCTTTAGCTTACCCCAAAGAAGGTATATACAAGGCCTTTGAACTCAGAAGAGAATACTGTATAAATCAGTATTTACTAAAATAAACAGAGGTAAAAAGAGAAGGCAATTATTAAGAATTAAAAATGTTAATACAGGATAGTGTTTCATCTTATTTTATATCCCTAACCTTCATTCTTTAAGATGAATTAGTATAAAATGGTTCACAACTCATTGAGAAGTGCGGACGTTATTAATCTAAAATAAGAATATAACAAATTTAATTCCTGCAAAGTTTAGATAAAAACATCACCAATGCCTGTCCAGTGTTTCACCAACAGAACTGAGTAGAATTAGCAGTATTTTTTAAATGGCAAATATAAAAGACTGTTGAATTGCAAAGGTGAGACGCCTAAGATAAAAACTCAAATAATCCTATGCCAACTAAACTCCTGGTCACTAGATGTAATGATGTCAAAGATGTTCGAATCTAAAATACAATCTGATAACAAACCAAAGATTTTCAGTGTTTGCCAAACATTTTGGTTGATTTGGGGTCAACCTCTTTTCTAACAAAAATCTTATCTCAAATTCTGTAATTTTATGACAAAATCCCAACTTAGTGACCTATCTATGATATCTGGTATCTAAAGTATACTGAGTGTCAGGACGCCTGAATGGATCAGTTGGTTAAGCATCCGGCCTCAGCTTAGGGCGTGATCTCACGATTCGTGAGTTCGGCCCTGCGTTGGGCTCTGGGCTGACTGCTCAGAGCCTGGAGCCTGCTTCAGATTCTGTGTCTCCCTCTGTCTGCCCCTCTGCTGCTTGCACTCTGTCTCTTGCAATATCTCAAAAATAAATAAGCATTTAAAAAAACTAAAAAAATAAAGTATACTAAGTGTCTACTACTAGATTTTGAAGAAATTGGAAAGAGAGACAAATGATGTTTGCAGGCAGTGGAGGAGTATGTTATGTGCTGGTAACCGGTGGGTGGGGGGAAACATACTAGTTTTAGCTGCAGAGCTTTTTCCAACTTTACCTGATGGGGGAAAAGGCTCCTGCAGGCATAAACTTAAAAAGCTTCTTCAATGTGAAAATACATGCCTGTCCTCTCAAAATCTTTATTTAATAAAACATTATTTCTTAATATTGTGGTCCCAAGATCACCTGCTTTAAAATCAAGTGGAGGGAGAGGGAAGGAATGGTATTTAGCATCTCAAAAACTTACGTATTTAATTTAGAAAACAATGACAAGTGGTTGGAGATTGAATACCAGGCAGGATTCAGTTTGCAAAGAGTCTTAAAAGCCACAATGAAGAGTTCAGATTTTATTTTGGAGCTAGGAAGACACTGCAGGGTTTAGACAGTTCTGCAAGTTGTGAGGTAAAGTATAAAGGGTGTGAGAATGGTTGCCAGAAAACAGTCAACAGGCTACTTTAGTTGCTGAAGAGGTAAAGGTGGGTTTAATTAGGGTAGTAGCAATGGTGGTAGTGATAGTTGGTTGGAATTAGGGTAAATTTTGCTAATGGAATGAAATTATAGTAAGAGTAAAAAAAAAAAGCAAGTATAACTCCTAGTTTTCAGACCTAAAAACTGGGTAAGTGAAGGTACCATTTAATGAGACAAAAGTGAAGGAAAAGTAAGGATTTAGATAAAGATGAGAAGATAGAAAATTCTACTCTTGACATTCAGGGTGAGGTAGCTATTAGATTAAGAAGTCAAGTCCAGAGTTCAGGAAATGACTGGACTAGAGAGATTTAAGAGTTATCGGCCTATGGAGGATATTTAAACCATGAGATAAACCAAAGAGAAAGTAAAAATAGGGAATAGAAAATGTTACAGAACTAAGTCCTGGTATACCCCATGTTTCAAAAAAGGGGGAAAAAGGTCAATTCGAAATGAAAGTAGTTTTAGGAAAGAGGAATACTGACAGAATAAACAGACAGAACAAGAAACATTTTCCAAGTATGAATACTAAATAATCAAAGATGATGTTAACAGAAACCAAGTGAAGCAAGAGTTTTAAGAAGGTGGCTGTGGTCAACGGTATCAAAAGATACTGAAACACTGAATTAAAGGAAGACAGAACCAACTACTGAATTTAGCATAGTGGGAGTCAAGGGTGACTTTGACTAGTAACATCTCAGTGTAGTGGGCTGGAGATAACACTTAACTAGTTTAAAGAGACACATGGTTAATAGGGAGGTAAATCCATTGGGGAAGATTCACAGAGGCACTCAAATGAATTGATAATATTTTATTTCTTAAACTGGGTGGCTCCTCCAGGGAGTGTCTGCATCATTATTCTTTAAGTCTTCTATAATGACTTTATAGGAAAATTCATTTATAGAATTGCCTATATATATTCCTATATTGCCTATATATATATATTCCCTCATTATAATACTAAAATATCTGCCCAAGGAGGAGCACAAGATAGGGAAATTAAAGCAATGGGATAGTAGACCGATTCAAAGGTAGGTTTTTTGGTTTTTATTTGAAAGAAAGACAATAAAATATATTTGCTTATGTAGAGAGTAATCAGAGAGGTAAATATTTATTAATGAAGACAGAGGTGGGGGAGGAGGGATAACTACTGAAGCAAAGTCCTTGGGTAGGTTAAGAGCCCATACGATCAGCGTACAAATGGAAGATCTGGTTTTGGACAAAAGAGTGACAGTCTATCTACTGTTAGAGAAGTTAATGAAACATCTGCATTTGAAGAAGATTTGGTGGTGGAAAGATTAGTCTACATTCCCGATGACTGCATTTATTTTGATGACAGAACAAGGTCATCGGTGGCAAACAGTCAAGGAGGACTGGAAGTTTGAGGAAAGAGAGTAAAAGTGGGGAGAATGAAAAACAAAACAAAACAAAACAAGTACTACAGAGTAATTTATTTTGATCGTTGGGTAATTTGGGAATTGTGGCTATAAATTTTAAGTAAGGCAAACCCCCACTGTTTGTGCTTTTTCTTCATCCACGTTCAGCTCTTGAGGTGAAGATGTCACCAGCTAATCCCCAGGATGTGACCTTTACTATCCACTTGCTTGTATTCACTGACCTTTGTCCTATATTTTCTTCCTTAAGCTCTTCCTTCCAGCTTATCTCTTAACTGAGGCAAACAGAAGTCAACACTGCCCCTCTGGCAATAGCAACTGCCCTGACAAGACTGGCAGGCCAGTCTGAACTTAACCCCTGACTCCAGACTACACAGATGGACCATAGAGGGATCTCTAGAATGACCCATCACTACCTTTCCCTCATTATAATACTAAAATATCTGCCCAAGGAGGAGCACAAGCCTTATACAATATACAATGTGTGTATAGGCACGTTTCCTTAAGGCACATGTGTGACCTTATACCCGCCCCTACATAGGATGATAAGGCTTCTCTATCTAAATATTCATCCTAATCCCAAATAAAAGGAACCCATCCACTCTTGTGCCAGGAATCATGGCTTTGGAAGCCATTCCTCACAACCTCCTTATTTGCTGCTAATAAAGTTTTCTTTGTGCAAAAATGCAACCTGATGCAGTTTGTGACTCATCAAGGAGTGAACTCATGTTCTATTACAAAGGCACAGAGTAGACAGAGAGTTGCATGTAAAGAGGTTTGGGGATTTTCAAGGCAAATACACCATAGAGAGAATGGCACAAAAGGGTTGAGGATTTTTCAGAATGATGAATCATGAAATCTAAGGTGGGAAAGAAAGGAAGTGGAAACATGATATGCTCAAAACAGAGAACCTGTATGAGCTATGAACATAATTTAATTTGCTAAAGGCCATACAATATAAAACCAAAGTAAAAAAAAAAAATCACAATAAATACTATCTTAATGTAAAATTTAATGTATGTTTAATGTAAACCTTAATGAAAGGTTTCAAGCCATGGTTTAAAATCTGGTTGGGCTGCAAATGTCCATCGACAAATGAATGGATAAAGAAGATATGGTATATATACACAATGGAATATTACTCTGCAACAAAAAAGAATGAAATCTTGCCATTTCCAACTATGTGGATAGAACTAGAGGGTACTGTGCTAAGTGAAATTAGTCAGAGAAAGACAAATATCATAGCACTTCACTCACAGGAGGACTTGAACATACAAAACACATGAACATAGGGAAGGGAAGCAAAAATAATATAAAAACAGGGAGGGGGACAAAACATAAGAGACTCATAAATATGGAGAACAAAGAGAGGGTTACTGGACGGGGTGTGGGAGGGGGGATGGGCTAAATCGGTAAGGGGCACTAAGGAATCTACTCCTGAAATCACTGTTGCACTATACGCTAACTTGGATGTAAATTTAAAAATAAATAAAATAAAATATGATTGGGCTGGATTCATGAGGAAAAAAGAATCCAAATATTAGTACTGGAAGAGATTTTAAGAGATTATACAGATCAAAAAAGAAAGAATTACCACAGATGACAGCAATTCCATTTCTGGGTATGTGTCCAAAAGAACTGAAAGCAGAGACTTAAACAGATATATACATCAATTTTCACAACAACATTACTCACAGCACCCAAAAGATGAAAACAACCCAAATATCCATTGATAGATGACTGGATAAACAATATATGTGACATGTACACAATGGAATACTATTTAGCCTTAAAACGGGAGGAGATTCTGAGACATACTACAACATGGATGAAGCTTGAAGATGTTATGCTAAGTCAAATGAGCCAGTCACAAAACGAAAGATATTATGCTTCCACTTACACAGACACCCAGAGTAGTAAAATTCATAGAGACAGAAAGGAGGACGGGAGTTAGCTGGGGCTAGGCTAAGTGGGATGGAGAAAGTGGAGAGCTACTGCTCCAGTTTGGGAATATGAACAAGTTCTGCAGATGTTTGGTGCTGATGGTCGCAAACAAAGTCAATGTACTTAATGCTACTTAACTATACACTTAAAACAACTAAAATGGTAAATTTTTACATGTATATTTTACCACAATTTGTAAAAAGAGAACATTTTATACAGGTGATGATCTAAAAAATGTTCGGGTTCTGCAGACCTTCCTTTAAGAACTGAAGAAGAGAGGAACATAACAGACTAACTTCAGGACTTCACTACTATTTTAATTAGAGCAGTTAGCACGTTTAAAATTATCACCCCAGTTTTATACATTAGGGTAAATGAGGCTTCAAGGACGTAAAGAGCCCAAGGTCCCACAACAGAGCTATAGAAAAGCTAAGGTGAGACTCTAGGTCTCATTAGTGATTTTCAGCTACTATCACCTTCTATGATGTAAAGCTGAATGCTTGCACTTCAGCACTGCTCTAATGATATAATTAAATACAGCAGAGTAAAATGAGATCTAAACAATATCAAAGGCATATTGGAAGGAAATGGTAAGCTGGCAAGTGAATACAAAAGAAAACAAATACTCTAAATATTAGGAAATAAAAATACTCAAGAAGTAATTTTGTTTCCAAAACTAGCAGTGAAATGAGAGGTGACATCACCATAAATTTTCTTGTATATTAAAAGAATAGGGGAATATTATGAATAATTTTATACCAATAAATTTGACACCCCAAATGAAGCATATTTCTTTAAAGACATGGACTACTAAGGCTCATTCAAGAAGAAATAAATAACCCGACTTGCCCTACATGTTAAAGAAATTGAATTTGGGGGCGCCTGGGTGGCGCAGTCGGTTAAGCGTCCGACTTCAGCCAGGTCACGATCTCGCGGTCCGTGAGTTCGAGCCCCGCATCAGGCTCTGGGCTGATGGCTCGGAGCCTGGAGCCTGTTTCAGATTCTGTGTCTCCCTCTCTCTCTGCCCCTCCCCCATTCATGCTCTGTCTCTCTCTGTCCCAAAAATAAATAAAAAAAAAGAAATTGAATTTGTAGATAAAAAACTCCAAGCCAAGATGGTTTCTCTGGTGAATTCTACCACTTAAGTAAGAAACAATACTAATTCTACACAATTTTTTTCCCAAAAAATTAAAGAGAGTATTTCCCAACACATTCTGAGTCCAGCTTTAGTTTAAAACCAAAAAAAGAACCCCAAAACATTATAGGAAAACTTATATTCGTTCACATAAATGCAAAAATCTTAACAAGAATTTTAACAAATATACCAATATATAAAAAAAAAATAACAAATACAGCACGACCAAATGAAGCTTAGCCAGAGAATGCAAGGTTTGTTTAACATCAAACAAATCCATCAACGTATTTAGTCATATTTACAGACTAAAATAAGAAAAACCATACGAACATCTCAGTGGTAACAACAACAGAAAAGAGAGGTGACAAAATCCAGCAACTATTACGATTAAAAATTTTCAACAAGCTAGGAACAGAAAGAAACCTCCTCAATCTTATAAAGGGTATCTATAATAACCCTATAGAATACAGCATACTTAATGACAAAAGACGCAATGCTTTTCTTCAAGATCAGGAACAAGATAAAAATGTCTGCTTTCACCATTTCTGTTCAACATGGGACTGAAAGTTCTAGCCAGTGCAGTAAGACAGTGGGAGATTAGGATAAAGATAAATAGATCAATAGTCCAAAACAGAGTCCCTAATACACATAGGTCAACTGTTTTGTTTTGTTAATTTTTTTTCACCTTTATTTTTGAGAGAGGGAGCCAGAGTGCGAGCAGGGAAGGAAAGAGAGAGAGGGAGACACAGAATTCAAAGCAGGCTCCAGGCTTTCAGTTGTCAGCAAAGAGCAGACGCTTAACCTAACCGACTGAGCCACCCCACCCAGGCACCGTGTCAACTGGTTTTTTTAAAAGGAGGAAAAGGCAATTCAGTGGAGGAAAAGATAAACTTTTTCATTAAACAGTGGTGAACAACTGATACACACATGGAAAAAGAAAAAAGCAACTGCAATCTATACTTTCTACTCATATTAAAAAATTGACTCAAAAAAATTTTTTGTAGGATTTAAACACTGCCTTCGTGTTATAATTTCTTTGTAGGGCAGAGTTTTAGATTTCTGTTTTTAACTGGACAGCTGTGGTAATGGAAGTAGTCTTCACTAATTGTAAAACTAACACTAGAGCAGAGGTGGAGAAAATCTTTGTGATTTTTAGGTTAGGCAAAGACTTCTTAAATATGACACCAAAAAGAACATCCACACACAAAACAAATTTTGATGAGGTTCAATGTATCAATTAAAAACTTCTCAGTTTAAAAGAAATTGTAGAGAATCAAAAGACATGCGAGTAGGAGAAAATATCTGCAAATGTGATACACCACTTATTTAAAAAATAAAAAGAACTGTTAAAACTCTGTCAAGAAAACAACCCAATCAAAAAAAAAAAAAAAAAAAGACATTTGAAAACACACTTCAACCAAAAAATTATACAAATGATATAAAAAAGCACACGGAAGATGGTCAAAGTAAATTAAAACTAGTACACACCTACTAGAATGGCTAAAATAAAAAGGCTGACCATACCACGCCCTGGTGAGGAGGTAAAGCAACTGAGATACCATGTACTGCTGCTGGGAATATAAAAGGGTACCATCACCTTGGAAAATACTTGAGTAGTTTCTCAAAAAGTTAACCACACACATACAATAAAATCTGGCCATTCCACTCCTAAGCATTTGCACAAGAGAAATGAAAGCATACGCCCCACCAAAGGGACCTGTATATGACTAATGTGAGCTTTCTTATTTGAAACAGTTCTGAAATGGAAAGAGCTCAAGTGGTCATCCACACATAAAAGAATAAACAAATTATGGTACAGCTATACAATGAACACACCTCAGCGATAAACAAGAATGAATTAATGAAATATCCAACATGGAGGAATATCAAAATAATTATGCTATGGGAAAAAGCATACATTGTATGATTCCATTTACATAAAATTCCAGAAAATGCAAGCTAATCTATAATATGAAGAAGCAGATTGGTAGCTGCTTGTACAGGAAGAAGGCACAGATGAAAAAAAGAAAGGAGTAAGAAAGAGATTAAAGTTTTGGGAGTGATGACTATATTCATTTTCTTGGTTGTGGTGATGGCTTTACCAGTGTATACATACTCCAAGATTAATCAAACTATACTTTAATAAATATGTGCAGTTATTTTAAGTCAGGTATACACGATAAAGCTATTTAAAACAAAATTATAGCAGATGTTTGGAAAATCCTGGCCAAAAATGGTTGATGTTAACTAAACACACAGAAGGACTACCTTTGAATGTAATGTGATGACTATAGAAATACCACATTCTGATTATATTTATTAAATTTATTAATATAATTATAAATATTTAATATTTATTAAAATATTTGGATGAGATTTCATGATAATGTACAGACTAGTAATTAATGATAACTTAGGCAAGGAATTATTGTTAACTGATTAAAAGTTTCAACTATATTCTTTCAAAATTGCCAAAGGCCATTAGACATTTCCAAAGTATGGACTAAATATATTTATTTTGCCAAACTTGAGTTATAATATACACTTGACAGCTAATCAGTCTTTTTTATTAATTATACAGAATTATTTTTCTTATTTTAACTAGAAGAATTTCTTTGGAAAAGAATTAGCAGGGGGAATTAGTAACCTTAAAAAATTATCTTCAAGAAAGTTTTCCTCTAAAAATTACTTTGTTGAGATGGTCTTAAAATCAGAGTAAGAAACACATGAGTGAGTTAAATGTCAATTTAATAAAACTCACATTTGAATATATGATCATAGAACATTTGGGAGATATTTCATGATTACACCAATTCCTACCATTCTTGCTCTGTTCTCAAGTGTTAGCAGAAATTGCTACACACAAGGCAATGTGCTATGTGCTATTCCTACCAGCACAATAAATGCTACATTTAGCATCTGATATATTTTAAGGAACTAACATCACAGAAGACATTGTTAACTTCCAAAATGACACTTGTAAAACAGAACAATACTGCTACAATTCTACAATGGCTATTGTAATACACCTTATTAAGAACTTCAGTAGCATTTACTCAAAAAAATGTGTAGCCAAAACAGGTTACATTCAACTCTCTTTAAAATTGCATTCTCTTATTAACAAAACAGAAACAATTTTTATGATTGCATATTTAAGCTACTGAAATCAAGTAAGAATAATCTGAGGGAACAATAATTTAATTGCACTGGAAACAAAGTCCGGTTCAAAACTCAAATGCAAACAATGTGTTTTTCTTGTGAAAGAATGCAATTTCTCATTTTAGTTGAATGATATTTTGTACCTTATTGATGTTTGGCTCCTCCACCATAGAATTTTTGATGGTTTCACAGTTGTCCTCTAATGACTTCATCAAGAAAGAATAACCACATGACAAAGAGTAAAGACGAGATATAACATGCAAAATACCGGGGATATTTTTATAATATTTTAAACTAAATTTACTAGAAAACAACACTGGACTGAGTTGTTATTTTTCAAGTTCATACATCTTAAAAGAAGCACATGTGGAGGTGCATGGATAAGGCTGGGCAAAACTGAATCCCTCAGAACTCATTAACCACCACCATAAATTTTATTTGCCCTTGCAAGAAATTTTAACTTACTTATTTTGAAATGTTGACATTAAAGCAAAATTGAGCCCCAACTTCTTAATATTACAAATTTCAGAGCTACTGATCCACAGTACTCTCAGCTGAAAATTAAAGTCAAATTGTTCTCTTTCACATATGCTACTATGCCTTGTCTCCATTATGGTACCTCACTCCTCAGGAAAACCTCCTGATTAGAAACTTTTAATTTCTAGGTTTCTAATTCTCTCCTTCTCTTGATTTAGCCAGAAATAATAAACTGCTTGGAGGCACACATCCTGCTAAAAAGGGGATATTAGAAAAAACTGGTTCAAGACCTCTGGTTCTCAGAAAATGAAAGAAAACAGAAATCCAAAGTGGGGACAAAGATGATAGCTGTCAAGTATTTTTTTCTGGCTGGGGATCATTCAGATATAGTTCATTTGCAGCCATCTGTATTCAATTTCCAAGTATAAAAAGGAAAGATCTTTTATTTTAAAAACGCAGTATAGGAAAAGAAAAGATCTGAGCATACACCAGGATTTAAACATCAGATGGAGAAAATTTCATTTTCACACACATAAGGAATAAAGAAACCATCTCAAAATTCTCCCATCCAAAATACAGAGCCTGTCATGTATCTATTTCCTAACTATATGAAAAGTCACAGTGATCTGGACTCAAACTATTTAAATATAATCATCATTTTATAAAAAAAAGACATGGAAGATAATTTTGTTAACATCAAGAACAAGCTAATCAACTTGCCAGTAAAGACTAAACATTATACTAACTTTATAGAGTTAATATTCTATTTAATTCCATCCCATCTGTGGTTCACCATACAAAGTTTTCATTTTCATATTCTCTTTATCAAAATGTCACTATTTTTAAAAAGTGAAGAATAAAACATGAAGAATAAAACAATAATGCAGTAGCAATTAATTTCTAATAACTACCATTAATGATGCCAAGTTTTAAGTAAATAAGATCTACCGGTTAAAATATTCCAAATTAATTTTGCAGGAAAAAAACCCCTAAAATTCAGAGAAAATATTTAGCTCACTAATTACAAAGCTTTCTCTCAGTCCAACATTCATAAGCATGCATTTAATTACTAACAAAAAAATTAAAATTTTCTTAAGGTATCATCGAACTCTGAAAGAAAACTCAAAGTAAAACAGCAAAGGAATTTAAAAGGTGTTGTTGTACTCATTTCCCTGCTGTTCTTCCTCATGTATCTGGCTTAGTTATGCTACTCCCCTCCCTTAGTGGTTCTATTTCCGGATTCAACTAGACAATCTGGTGGTGAACAATTTTTTATTTTGTTTTGAGAATTATTTAATTTCCCAAATACCTATATTCCAAATTCCCTATATCAGCAGTAGAGAAATGTTTTTTATATTTACAACTATATTAATCAAATATGGCCATGTTCTTTAAAAAATGATTTTGTACATTTTTTGTACAAAAAATGATTTGGTACATCTATACCTATACAAGGTAGGTCAGAGAAACCCAAGAAATAACAAGCACAGTAAACATACTTTTTCCACAGTAAGCAGGTATAAAGTGTATAAAGAAGGAGGGCTTTATTCACTATTATGGAAATGCTGTAACTTGTAATACATTATTTTATTCAAAGATATATTTAAAATAAAATCAGAAACATTACCTCACAAATGAACACACCCTAATTAATTAGTCTCTGATCCATTACATTTTTAATTTTACTTATCCCAAAATTTTCTTGAACTGTTTAATGGTAATTCATATACTAAATATTTAAGATAGGAAAGTTAAATAAAACTACTTTTATTTATTCTATCTATTTTATCTATTGTTGGCTTAGATTTCAATGTTATCCTAAGATACATATTTCACAAGTTTTCTAAGTTGCAAAAAATTATGTATTTTGTTTCCTGGCTTGGCTAATTCAAATATATTTACATAACCAGATGAATGCTAAGTATCAGCACCCACAGTTGCCTCTTATAAAATAGTGCTTAAACCGAGAGCCCATCAGATCTATGTAATTTTTCTGTTTTTCATTAAAGTTATTATATGCCATCTTGCTTTTTGCTAACTTGTCTAGTAAGAAGCCACTTTAATGTATAAATATGCTGAGTCACTATGGTGTACACCTGAAATTAATGTAACATTGTATGTTCACTACACTCAAGTAAAAATTTTTTTTTAAAAATCAGGAAAAAAAGCCGTTCTACTTCCTTATTTCTCCAAGTGAAATACCTTCCCCCCCCCCCCCCCCCACTTCAAGAACCATACAAAACTTGCTTTCAGACTAGTTCAGTGCTTCTCAAAATACGATCCAGACACCAGTTGAGGGTCTTGAGTCCATGAGGACATAAGGAATTAGTGTCATCACTAAGTCCACCACTGAGTTTACCGGGTATTTTTTTAATAGCAATACTGTCACAGAAAAGGAAGCAACATGTTAATCTACTTAGGTGCAAATTCTCCATAGCATCAAAATGGAACTTTTTAAAGCACTGAACTAAATGTGAAAAATAATCATAATGATAACATCAAAGTATAATTAACCACAGTATATTTATAAACTGCACTTACAAAATTCACTAAGAAGCATAATTGAAAGAATAAAAAGAAAATGTACATATTTGAAATGTTCTCAGTATACAAACCTAGTTTCAATAAAACTTCTAAGATAACTTCTTTTAACGATCACATTCTGAAAATCATGGGAAAATTCTACTTTATTTCCTAAAATGGCAATCATGACAACTCAAAGCACACCAAACAAGATACACAATCTTCACTCAAACAGTACCTTTTTAGGAAAAAAAAGTTCCAAATACATCTGAATTAGTTACTTTAAATTGACTTCAGAAAATAGTGACCCGTTCTCTCTCCTTTTCAATTACTGTATCTATTTATTAACTGCATAATATACGTTTATGGTATAAAAGTGGGTTGTAAAATACAACTTATTCTTTATAGGTACATAAAACAAGACTTCAGTAATTAAAAAAAAAAAGGTTTTAACTTATACAGACCTCATTTAGACATCTTTTCTTCGTGAATATATTTCTGATAAAAGTTTCCTGAATTTCTTCCTGCTTCACCAAATACTGCCAAAGTCTCTTCACAGACAGTGCCAGATGGTGTTTGGATCTACAGAGACAGGATATTTAATTATACACTTTGGAGATTTCTGAATAACTTGACCACATTTCCTTGGTGTTGTAAGAATGTTTATAATAATAAATAAACTAGAATCAGATCACATCATCTAGGCAGCAGTCTGCAAACTTTTTCTTAAAGAACCTGATTGTAAAGATTTTAGGCTTTCAGGCTACATGGTCTTTCAACCACTCAACTCAGCCACTGAAGAAGGAAACCACCCATAGGTAATATTAAAATCAAAGGGTGTGGCTGTAATCCAATAAAATTTTGTTTACAATGCAGGAGGAGGGGTGGATTTGGCTCTAAGCTGCAGTTTCCGACCCCCAGGAACAGAAGATCTACCAAAATAGTTAGACTTCCTGGAAGAGATCTAGAGGCAGAGCTACTCCAAGTGTCTGAGGACACATATCAGCCCACGAACTGTTACTGATGCTCACTATGGTTAAGAACTTGTGAAATAATGTGTATCAACTGTATAACTAAGCCTGTAAGTACAGTTTAATTCAGTTAACATTTGGTAGCAAGACTTTATTGATGAAACAAGCACTGCATCGATTTACCTTTTGGTGCAAATGCTTCATCTCCCCACGGACAGTAAAACAGTTTGCTAACTAAATATTTTGAAGGGCACTGTTCCAGAGTGGGCGGAAGTAAACTATGGCCCAGAGGTCAAATTCAGCCTGCCTTTCATTTTCAAAAATAAAATTTATTGGATCACAGCCATGACCATTTGTTTACTTATTGTCTATGGTTGCTTTCACTGTACAATGGCAGTTTAAGAGCTGCAACAAGGATTCCAGGGTCTGCAAAGCCTAAAATATTTACTTTCTAGGACTTTGCAGGAAATGTTTGCTAACCTCTGGCCTACAGTATACATCTAACAAAGACACAGATACGAGCCAAGAACTGCAAATTAGACACAGAAGGCCTTAAGTATTTTTTTTAAATTACTAGTTGATAGCATTCTGATTTAGTAACTCTGACGTAAAAACAGTATCCATAGGGGGCGCCTGGGTGGCTTAGTTGGTTAAGCGTCTGACTCAGCTCACTCAGGTCATGGTCTCGCAGTTGGGGGGTCAAACACCACGTAGGACTCTGAGCTGACAGCTTGGACCCTGGAACCTGCTTTGAATTTTGTGTCTCTCTCTCTCTGCCCATCCCCCCTCTACCTGTGCTGTTCTCGCTCTCTCAAAAAGAAGTAAATAAACATTAAAAAAAAAATTCAAAAACAGGATCTATAGGAAAACCTACCTGAAAGGAGTGTTTGTAGGTTCCAGCAAAGCTTTATGGCGGAGAATTGCAGGGCCTGCAGACACACTCTCTTCAGAGGTATGACTTGAGATATAGTTTTGAGGTGGCCCACCATGGATTTCAAGTCGTCGGAGAAGAACTTGTTCCCAACACTGAAGAGTTTTCAGAACCGCATGACAAAGTGGTGAACTAACTGGAAGTTCTAAAAAGAGAAAATAAAAATGACCCACATTTGTCTTCTGCAGTAAAATGTTACATTCAACTGTAGGAAGGAGAGAAGACATGTTTTGGCAGAGGAGATGTGGAAGAGAGGTGGGCACAGAAACCCACAGGATTCAAAAAAAAAGATGTAATGAATCTTTATTTCAACATTATTAGGTGGCCCTTAGCAACAGAAAAAAAAAGAGAAATCTAAGTTGAAATTATATCATAGCTTTACAAGTATAACTTGGAATAATATTTATGACTTATGATATAAAGTATTGATTGCTATATCAATTACTGCCTCTGGCTTTAATTTCACAAGAAAAAATATACCTGAATATTATAAAAATATATTGGAGAGGAAAAAATAATAGCTTTTAACATTTAATTTCTATATGGTATATATTTCTATACAGTGTATGTGTGTGTTGTGTATGTATGTATATGTACATACATATGTATATGTATACATACATACACAACACACATAGACACACACACACACATACCCAAATCTATATGGGTATATTTAAAACTTGTTTAGAAAATTAAAATAATACACGAAAGTAAAAAAAAAAAAAAAAAAAAAAACTTAAATAATATTTACCAGTAAATTCAACACTTTCTAGTTCTGTAAACTTTCATTCACATGACTCCTCATTCCCCTCTCAACTTTTATTTTATTAAAATTTTTTTAATGTTTATTTATTTTTGAGAAAGAATGAGACAGTGTGAGCAGGGGAGGAGCCAAGAGAGAGGGGGACACAGAATCTGAAGCAGGCTCGAGACTCTGAACTGTCGGAGCCTGATGTGGGGCTTGAACTCACGAACCGTGAGATCATGACCTGAGCCGAAGTCGGATGCTTAACCAACTGAGCCACCTGGGCAGCCCTACTTTCAACTTTTAGCTATTCCTATTTACCTCTGAAGATCTAAATAACATGATAATACTGTGAATTCATGATTTTTCAATTTTAGAAATGGCGTACTAATTTATTACTATGGAACATAAAAATAAACGGTCTCTCCATCACTGCAATATAGTCACATAATAATTTCTGGTTAAATTGATGTTTTCAGGTTTAACTTGTTATATCTATTTATAAATATAGATCATAGCTGAACCACGTGGTATACTATCATGTACCTTTCTGTACAATCTTTTCTTCCCCTGGAGTTAATAATCACTAAGTTTTTGCACGTGCTTAGTTTTCTTTTTTTTTTTTTTTTAATATATGAAATTTATTGTCAAATTAGTTTCCATACAACACCGAGTGCTCATCCCAAAAGGTGCCCTCCTCAATACCCATCACCCACCCTCCCCTCCCTCCCACCCCCCCATCAACCCTCAGTTTGTTCTCACTTTTTAAGAGTCTCTTATGCTTTGGCTTTCTCCCACGCTAACCTCTTTTTTTTTTTTTTTTCCTTCCCCTCCCCCACGGGTTTCTGTTAAGTTTCTCAGGATCCACATAAGAATGAAACCATATGGTATCTGTCTTTCTCTGTATGGCTTATTTCACTTAGCATCACACTCTCCAGTTCCATCCACGTTGCTACAAAAGGCCATATTTCATTCTTTCTCATTGCCATGTAGTATTCCATTGTGTATATAAACCACAATTTCTTTATCCATTCATCAGTTGATGGACATTTAGGCTCTTTCCATAATTTGGCTATTGTTGAGAGTGCTGCGTGCTTAGTTTTCTAAGTGTCTACTGCTATTAAATCCCTCAACACCTGGCTACAGCTATAAATAAAGTCTCAATACAGTCAATCACATCAGGTTCAGATCCCCAGCTTTCTTAGATGATGTCCTCCTAAGGGCACCTATATAAAATATTTATAGATGGTTGGTTTGGTTAAAAGAAACCTATCTTCTACAATAGTAAGTTACTAAAGTTTTTCTCCACTATTTGAAAAAAAATACAAAATAGTAATTCAAAAGCACTGGGAATATTAGTTCATGTTAAGATATTTATTACCTGCAAGATCGTGACCTGCAAAGGGATAGAAAGTCTTCAAATTGTTGAGTACCAACTGCACCATTGCCAAGCGCATCAATGACCAACTAAAAATAAAACAGATGTGTTAAAAACTTACTTAGGGTTTTAGAAGAGTATACCACTCTTTAATCCAACAATTTCACCACCAAGAATCTAGTCTGCAGATATACTTTCCCAAAACCAAAACAATATATGCATGGAGTTACTCATGTCAGTTTTATCTAAAATAGCAAAAGAGCAGAAACAACCAATTATCCACCAAGAAAATACTGGTTCAAACACTATGGTTTTGAACCACAGAAAAAACAGTTGCCATAAAAAAGGAACAAAGAAGGATCTCAAAGTATTAAAATGAAGTGAACTCCAGTATGTATTAATAAATAAGCAAATTATAGAACATTATACACAGTATGTTTTTCCATGTAAGAAAGCAGGGAAATAAGATATTACACACACATGCGCGCGCGATTATTTTGCAAAAAGGCAGATAAAACAGAAACTAATAAAAATGGGTGTAGAGGAGGAAATGAGTGGAAGACAGAAATGTGACACTTCCGATTTCACATTTTTATATAGTTTTTGCTTTTTTAAATGAAAAAAGAAATATTAGCTTCTCTTAAAGTGAAACACGTTTATTTCTTAGAGTACTGGCTTTTTACTACTTTAAATTGTGGTAAAATACACATACCACAGAGTTTACCATCTTAACTATTTTTTAGTTCAGTGGCATTAAGTACATTCATATTTTTGTGCAACCATCACCACCACCAATTTCTAGAACTCTTTTCATCTTGCAAAATTACAACTATCTCTATTAAGCAACAATTCCCCCATTTCCCCCTTCTCCTAGTCCCTGGCCACCACCATTCATAGAGACCTTTTGTCTCTATGAATCTGACTACTCTATGATACTCTACTAAGTATCTCATATGTGGGATTATACAGTATTTGTCTTTCTGTGACTGGTTTGTTTCATTTAGCATGCTGTCCTCAAGGTTTATCCATGTTATAACATGTGTTAGAATTTCCATCCTTTTTTAGGTTGAATAATATTCCACTGTAGGTATATACTACTATTTCTATTTATGCATTCATCTGTCAACAGACACTTAGTACTTTTACCCCCTGGCTACTATTAATAATGCTGTCATGAACATGTTTGTACAAATACCTATTCAATACCTTATTTATTTTAATTCTTTAGGGTATATATACTTAGAAATGAAATTGCTGAGTCATGTGGTAATTCTGTTTTTAATTTCTGAAGAACTGCCATAATGTTTTCCACAGTGGTGTCCATTTCACATTTCTACCAATAGGGCACAAAGAGTCCAATTTCTCCACATTCTTGCCAACACTGCTATTTTCTTTTTGAGAGCAGTCATGCTAAGAGGTATGAAGTGAACTCTCACTGTGGCCTCAAATTGCATTTTCCTAATAATCAGTGATAGTGACCACCTTTTCATGTGCTTATTGGCCATTTATATATCTGCTTTGGAAAAACATCTATTCAAGTCATTTGTGCGCTTTTTAAATTGGGTTGTTTTGTTTTTGTTGTTATTAAATTATACAGTTTGACTTCTGAGCCATGTAAATATTTTGTGTATTCAAAAAACAAAATCAGGTCAACAGGAAATCAACAACAGTATACCAGTAAGGAAAAATCTCATAATTTTTCCTTTCGATAAAGGACTACTTCATTTTCCCTAATATCCTACTTATTGCTTGTGGAAAATTTCTATTTTTCTATCATACCATAACATACAATGTCTTAATAAAATGTATACACCTTTCAGACATATACAACATATCAACAGAGATAAGATAATACACCATTATCCATGCATGTAAGGATAATGCAGCTTCGGAGCCGAGGGTGAACATTTTGAACATTTATGATTTTTATAATATGGGGAAGACATTTTTAAGACAAAAATCACTGACATGTTAGAGCATTAGTATTACACTGAAAAGATATTGTGTTTTCTAGGCTAAAACAGTGGGATTTGTGTATCTCAGGGAGCAAAGGGCAAGGAATAGTCTGATAGCATTTGTGAGGACTGATTCATACATAATAAATAAACTGTGAAATTATTGTTAAAGAACGGTATCTAACAATTTCATCTAAAGAAATTTGACTTAGGTGTTTTAATTCAATGAGCTATTAATTTTACATGAATTATTTTCAAAAATATTATGTATATAAGCCATGAGAAATTTCTAAAAAGAAACTTAAAATTAAATATTCCATACCTATATGAATTTGAATTAGAATGCTCTTGCAGATGGAAATCAGAAGCTAAAACATCATCATCATCATCATCATCATCACTCTCCAGACTCTCTTCTGAATCATATTCTGCTCTACTTTGGGAAGGAGGGAGAAAAGGCTATATAAAAAAAAAAAAAAAAAAAAGTTACGGGATTTATCATTCAACTCCCTGATTTAAAACATTCAATGACAGAGTCTAATATTAACAATTTATCTCATTTTCAGGTACTTCATTGTAAGAAAGTAAAGTAACCAGTATTTGGCTGCTTCTTTTCTGACATTCTATGCCTCTGACTTCTCTTGACAGTATTCTTTATTAATTCAGCCATTCAACAAAAAATTTATCAAGTATCAACACATCAAAAAGTATACTTGCTATAAGAATTTTTGAGACATATACACAGTCACTGAACTCAAAGAGCTTACATTTTAGGGGGAAAACGGCAAAAAATAGAAAAGGAAGTACAAACTGTATGTAGTTGTGATATATGTATACACACACACACACACACACACACACACAAAGGATGGCTGGGATGGAGAAGAGCAACAAGAACAGAGATGAGCTCATCATGAAAGCCCTCTTTGAAAAGTGGCGTGAGACTGCAGGGACAAGAAGTAAGCCACAGATCAGGAGGGAAGAAAAGCTCATTTTGAGCAGCAGAAAGAGTAGGTAGAGAGGTTTTCCTACGGGAAAGAGTTTGGTGTGGAAGGAAAGTAGTTTGACTGAAGGCCACTAATGCAGGAGGGTAAGTGTTGCGATGAACACTCAAGACAATGGTAGGTGACAGGTGGGGCAGGGTGTCTGTAGATCACAGTCAAGAGGGTAATGGAATGTCACTAGTCAGTTTTAAGGAGAGGACAGGTATTGAGATTTACATTCTAAGACTATTACAATGCCCCTCTCTTATGAGACAAAACTCAAAAGGCAAGAGTAGAAACGGAGACAGTAACTAAGGCAAGAGTTGACAGTCTGGATGAAACCGCTACAGAAACGTAAAGGCAGATGGGAATTAAGATGGACACACTAGTGCTTCGGCAAGGCTTGCCTTTAAACTGAACAAATTTTTCTCTTCCTCATTCTTGAAGCCTCCCTCTTCCCTTCACGTGTTGTTCTGTAGAATCCTTTGTTCCATGAACTTGGTATCAATGTGGACATCTCCCTGACCTCGGTGCATAGCCAGTAACGAGACTCGGATGGCCGGGCCTGAGGTAGTCAAGAAACATGACCAACCCGCCTGGCATATGTGCCAGATTGTTCTCTAAACTGCCCAGATCCTGTATTTTCCTAAAACCACCCTTAACCTTTTATTACAGGTGGATCTGCAGCTTTGAAGGCATTAGCCTGCTTCAGCCTCCTTTGCCTGGCAAAGCATTAAAACCAGTGTTCCTCTTTATCCCCAAACTCTGTCTTCACGGTATGTTTTGGCTCTAGAGCACAGAGGTCAGGTTTCGACAACGTGGTAACAGGTGATGAAGATGGAGAGAAATAACATACTGATGGTGTATTTGGGGGAAAGCACTGCCAGATGTGCCAATAAATACGGAGAGCAAGGAACAGAGAGAAAAAAGACGATTTCTGGGTTTCTGGCTTGAGCAACTATTAGGATAAAGATGCCATCTACTAAATTGAGGGAGCTCTGGTTGTGAGAGGGAAGTGGTGGACAAAGTGAGTATCAAAAACCCAAATCTTGAGTAAGATTAAGATTATAGATCAGGTAGAAAAGGAAGGACAAAGAAAGGAGACCACAAAAGAATAGTAAATAGTAAATAGTAAATAGTAAATAGTAAATAGTAAGGCTAGGGAAAAAAACAGAAGAGATTGGCATTAAGAGAAGAAGACAAAAAAGTGTTTCAAAGGAGGAAATGGTCGTATGTGTTGAATTTTGCTAAGAATTTAATTAGGACGATGATAAAGAAGTTTCAGTTACATGTGACAACAAGGATGCCCCCTGAATCTCAATAACAGCAGCTTCAGAGGGGTAGCTGTGTCAGAAGTCGCACAGTGGGGAACTATGAAAGGGACCTAAGGTAATAGGAAAAAAAATGTGCGTACAGTTTTGAAAAGTTGAATGGTAAGAGGAAGCAGAGAAATGGGGTAATAGCTGAGAAAAGTCTGGGGATCAAAGCAGGACTTGGAATGGGAGACAGAAGAGCACATTTCTGTCCTGATGGGAAGCAGCCTGTAGAGACAAGAGAACTGAAAACATAGTGAAGAGTAGACAGGAAAGCACGACGGGGATTCAGAACAGAAATGGAGCCTGTGACAAGAAGGACTCTTCTTCCATAATAACAGAAGGAAGGAATAAGATGTAGTTATAGCTTCATGATAGGACAGTGACAGTTTTGTGCGATTCTACCTTTCTAATGACTTGTAAGATGAGGGCATTAGTTAAGGGTGAGGACAGAGGAGGAGATGTGGGAAGTCTGAAGTTACTTTGGTCTAGGGCAGCCTGGTGAAGAAATAGCACGGACGGCAGAACTTCTGAAAGAGCTGAGTGAGGAGCTTCGTAAGTCCTCTCACCAGAAAGCAACAGGAAAACTGAACAATGTTGTAAAAAGGTCCTTTAAAAGAAACTGGAAATTGATCAATATATACAACACACAGAGAAGCACCTGGCATTTTGGCCAGGGTCTCTGCGACTCCATCCCTGCCACTCTGTGTGAGAGGGGTCCACTGGAGCCAGCAGGGCATCCGTGAGGATTGAGAACTCTGCTGCATGGCCAGAAGGGCTGACACTTTAATAAAAATCCCACCCCAATGGCACAGTCAAAAATGACAGAGATCTCATTACCAAATAGCTAGGAAAGGCTAACATCTCAATTAGCCTGAGGCTATGATATAAAGTGGGACAAGGGCAGAGCAGCCAGAAATTTAACAAGGTCCAGGAACACAGAGAGCTAAAGAAGGCCGTGCTGATCAAGAATCCTTTATCAACTCAAACTGTGCTTCAGAAATGAAGATGACATATATATATTCCCATAGCAACAATAAACATTTGTTGAATGAATGAATGAATGAATGACTCTGTAAAAGGCAATGAGGAAGAAGGAGATACGGATACCTGTCTTTAGCCCACGCATTGTACAATAAATGAAAAATAAAAGCTAACGCTTAACGTGCCTGAGGGACTGGTGTCACCAGAAAATAGTTCAGTGTCAATTAATACAACAAAATATTAAGAACATCTGGAAGTTGAGAATGTTAGGGATCGGGCTGATCATAGGAAAAGGAGAAGATACATTCAGGCCTTTTCTGCATGTGCATGGTAGCACAGGAATATGAAAACAACCATGCAAGCTGAAGTCAATGTGAGGCAATCTTTAAATTTTTTTCTTTTTTTTGACGTTTCTTCATTTTTTTTTAATGTTTATTTTTGAGAGAGAGAGAGAGAGAGAGAGAGAGAGCGCGAGCACTAGCGGGGGAGGGGCAGAGAATGAGGGAGACACAAAATCCAAAGCAGACTCCAGGCTCTGAGCTATCAGCACAGAGCCTGATGAGGGGCTCCAACCCACAACGTTGAGAGCATGACCTGAGCCAAAGTCAGATGCCTAACTGACTGAGCCACCCGGTGCTCCAAGGCGATCTTATTAAACAAAGGAAAAATTACAAATATTCTATGACTATGAAAAATATTTTTCAAAACATTAAAAACACTTATGGTAGGCAATAAATGTATAAGGAAATGAAAAAATAGTAAAAATATTTATTTAGAACACTGTAATTAAAATATTAGAAATATTGAGAATTAAGTGTTTTATGTCTTTATAAAAAATTTATCAAGAGTACTCTGAATAGTCCCTGCCTTCTAACTCTGTAATTTAGGATACAAAGCAAACATCTTTTCTAATCATTGGCAAATCGTCATCATATTTGTTTCCAAGTTTGTATCAGCTTCCAACATTTTCTTCTTCGCACCTTCAACGTTGTGAAATATTACCAGGAGTTACTCTAACATGAAGATTGTTTTTTTTTGTTTGTTTTGTTTTTGGCAATTTCACTATCTCTAGAATATGGTCATCTTTTTGTCACACTTTCCTCATTCGTGTTGACAAGTCAGCCTTCCCTAAGTCTTCTGGTTGCACTAGAGTCTCTCGAATGACAGTAATGTCAGAGATCCCACAATTAGCTATTTTTTTCACAACTTCATTTATATTTGATTTGAATTTCACTTATAGTGCTACCACCTTTCACTGTTGTGTTGCACTTTCATCTTTGTGAGCCAGTTCCGTCTTGTGATTATGCAACTTTAGAAAATGTCACTTGAGTTCATCATGGGAGCCAAGACAGCAACACACTTTTCTGTCTGCATATGAACTAACAGGTACTAATCACCAATAGACTTTGAAAGAACTGTTGTGATTGGTCACTGAACATGAGGTACATCTGTTATTTCCATAGTGAACTGTGGACTGAGGAGCCAGCAGGGAGGTTTGTACTTTATGCAGTTATTCACAGTTAATATATTGTGGAAACTTTAAGCCATGTTGTTGAGGGACTCATGTTACTTACTGAAGGACCCACCAACTATAATGTGTATACGAGAACAGTGCAGGACTGTCTGTAGGACAGAAAAGGAACGACAGCAGGAATGGCCCTGTGGCTTCTAGCAATCTTGATTTCTTAATTACAATCAAGTACATTAGCATTAAGGTGCTGACCAATTTATCTTTCCATCTAGAACTATTTTATCTAAAATAAAGAAATCATAACTTATCAAAGAACTGCCTTAACTGATTGGAAATGGCCAAATGTTTTTGAGGGTTTTTTTGTTTTTTTGTGTTTTTTTTTTTGGTTATGCAGCCTGATAAAATGAAAATTTTCTAAATCAGAGTGGGAAAATACTTGGAAGCAGCAGCAATTACAATTATTTTAAACATTTTCATTTCCATTTCACTGCATAAGTATTGTTCTGGGTGGCACTTTTATTACCTTGGCTATGAAATAGTCCCAGATACTGAGCTCCGGTGGGATGAACTTCTCTTTGACTGTCAGTAAGTCCTGGCTGACTGGTGATGAGGAAGAGGTTGGTGGGGCAGATTCTCTGCAAGACATTTTTGATGGCCTAAAACGTTTGTTCTGTTTCTCTCCTTCTTCCACAAGTGAAGAAACTAATAAAAAGAAAAATAAAGTATTATTCAAGTAAGCACTATTTCCAGTGTACTAACTTCACCTATCTTTGTATAAGATTTAAGGTTACAAATAAGCACACACACAAAAGTGAATTATTATAATAGTAAGGTAATAAAATAGAAGTGAGACAAAAATCACCATCAACAGCAATCTTTGCTTTTATCTCAACTTATTTCTCATTCTCTGAATGTTAACTTTTCTATTGCATATGTGGGTAATAGGATATAATATCCACTTATAAATGAGTCCACAATGGAGCTAAGATCATGAAAGAAAATTATCTATATCCCTCTACTTTGTGTTTAAGAATACCATGGAAGACCAAGAATATCATGGGATGTCAATATTAATTAAAAGCAAAAATTCACTTAGGAGGTTCTTTAGTAATCCCTTGGCCTTTTATCTCCATACAAAACTATATGTTTTCACTGAAAATATTAAAAAAATTCAAATATGTAAGAACTTAATTAAGCTGACTCAGACTTCTGGAAATGGGTTGCATATGGAATTTTCTGGTCAGTGGAATAACAAATACGAGGGAGAAAATGCAATCTTTGTTGTTTTAACTTTTAAACATTTAACAGTATTCTTTTAGTATTTTGCTTTAGAGTATTAAGGGCCTTAGTAAAGAAAAACAAGTTACACAAATCTTCGACAAATACTAAGTCAGTCACGAGATGCAAATCACCAGTAGAGAACCAAGGATCTCCCAGAGAGAAGCACAGGTCTAATCAACAGGCAAACAACTCCACAATCAGGCACACCCCAGTATTTTCCTTCAGTGGTTTCAGTGAGAATTTACTTACCTCCCAAAGGAATGCAAATATTTGTTCTGTAATACAATTTTGTTTTATTGTTGGAAGCTACTCAGCTTGCATAAACAGCATGCTCATGCATCACATCAAGCTACAGCCAAGCTGAGTTTAACAGACTAATTTCATTATTTCAGATAAAAGGAAACTAAAATGAATAAAATTCCAAAAGATTGCTAAAAAGTGCTATGATAATTACATAACCTTTCAAATGATTTTAAAAGGAACCATCAGATTAAAATGTGTCATTTTTTTGTTTTTATAAGCAATTGATATTCAATGATCATTCTTCTAATATATCTGTTGCATACATTTATATATATTCTAAAGCTTCAACAGTGGTTCTACCAAATTCTGATCAAGTAAAAAATTTAGAATATAAAGGTATTCTTTACCTTTCAAAAAATTAATGCTGTGGTTTAAAATAAATTTATCATTTGACTTTAACATTAGTATTTGGCTTTTAATTTTGTTTTTAGATCAGAAGGCATATAAACATAGAAGCATAAAGGATCTCTAGAAAAATAAAACTTACAAACAATGCTAAATGAACACATTTTTGCCAAGATGGCCACGGGATTAAAAAAAATCAGTTTTTAAAGCAAAACCTAAGAAAATTTTTAGAAAGAAAAAACTTTGGAAGTACTGCCTGGATACTGACATGAAAATAAGAAAGTCACCACACACTGGGGGTAAATGTTTAAAGTTACAGACTCAATGCCAGAAGTATAAAACTACTTCTTAAAATATTTTTGATGAACAAGGACAGAAAAAAAATGGCAAACAAATTCACAGTACTGAATGTTATGTTATTTCAAATGCTATAAATGTAAAAGGACCTGAGCAGTGCCTCCCAGCAAACAAGAAATAACCCGTAGCTGGTTCTTAGTGTAGATGCTCCTTCCTTTCCCTTCAATTACAGCAAGACCTAAGGCAACTTTATGCTTAATCACACGAGGTTAGAGCAGTCGTGAAGTACCAAGAGAGACTACCTATAGTGGCTGAGTGCTCGGCTGCTTACTTTTGAAAATGCTAATAAATATCAAGGACGTCTGCCACTCCTTGGATAAAAACTGACTCTACTATTCTATTACTGAGAGAGTAAATGGATACTTTACCAGTAACAGAAGAAAAAAACAACAAAAAACAGTATTAGAATTGAAAACGAAGTTGGATATGGAGTTTATGAATTATAAGAAATACAAAGAGGCTAGAAAGTGGGTAAGGAAAAACTACCGTTCATGCACTAACATAAATTTTTAAAATAAATTTCTTAGCTGTTTTGGATTCACAGTACGTTTTAAAAGTATAGCAATGGTAATTCAAAGGAGCACATGAACCCCAATGTTCAGAACAGCACTATTCACAATAGCCAAAGTATGGAGAGAGCCCAAATGTTCATCAACTGATGAATGGATAACGATAATATGGTGTGTACATGTGTGTGTGCGCACGCACACGCGCGCACACACACACACACACACACACACACACACACACACACACACCGGAATATTACTCTGCCATCAAAAAGAATGAAATCTTGCTATTTGCAGTATCACGGATGGAGCTAGAGTGTATTATGCTAAGCAAATGCTTAGTTCAGTCAGAAAAAGATAAATACCATATGATTTCACTCATAAGAGGAATTTAGGAAACAAAAAGATGAACACAGAGGAAAGGAAGGAAAAATAATATAAGATAAAAACAGGGAGGCAAACCCTAAGAGCCTAATAACTAGAGTGAACAGCTGAGTGTTGCTGGAGGGGAGGTGGGTGGTGGGATGGGATAAATGGGTGATGGGCAATGAAAAGGGCACTTGTTGTGATGGGTACTGGGTATTATATTCAAGCGATGAATCACTAAATTCTACCCCTGAAGCTAATATTACACTATATGTTAACTAATTTGAATTTAAATAAAATCTTGAAAGAAAAAAAGTACTTTTAAAGTCAAGATAGTGGACTAAGCATGCAAATACACTTTCCTTCCCTCTTAAGAACCCCTATCCTCACTCCGCAGGGGTTTTCTTGGAAATATGGAAATGACTCCCAAAAGAATTCACAACAGAACTGGAGAAATGGCTAAAGAAGTTACAGTTGAAGAATGGACCTAGGAGGTACAGAGAAGTAAGAAAGACAACGTTGCTTTTTTCCACAAATTCTTCTGGACTACTAGATTTGCTACCATGCACATATATTGCTTTGATTAAAATCAAAACAGAAGGTGGCTAATAAGATTAACTTTTTTTGTTTGTTTATCAGACACAAAATTAATATTCTAAACCTAGACTTAAATGTTATTTCTTTTAAAACCTGACCTCAAAGTAACCAGGAGGAACGATCTCATTCCTTGCTCCTCAATCTAAGGCAACCTTATCCATGAGACTATTCATGAGTGTGCCAGAGACTGCAACGAAGCTTCAGGAGGCTTGAAGGTCCTGGACCTTCAAATTTAGCTCCAAAGTTTAAGGGGTGGGAGGATGAAGGTAAGTAACTTAAATAATGACTTAAAACATTTCATTGGAAAGAAACAAAGATAGGTAGAAGATAAAAGTCATGTACGTTCAAGATAAAATAGATTCCAAATCTATTTGTTACTTTTGGCAAGATAATTCAGTGGAAGAGATCTCCTAAGAGATATGTATTCACTCTCCTTTAGCATCCACTTTAGGCAAAAAGTTTGAGAAGTACAAACATATGCCAACACAAATCAAATATTCTGAAAATTATATGTAAAACTTGATTTTACAGGTAAACTTCAAAGATTCTTAAAAGAAAAAGACCAAAACAGGAGATTAAAAGAATAGTAAATTTAAGGTACTTCTTAATCCTCAAAGAAAAAAAAATTAATGCTAAAAAAATGTCTGACAGGTGGTATTTTCCATATTTTAGAAAGACTGACTCTCAAGGTCTTCCTCAGATCATTACCTTGCACCTGCTTCATAAGCATCTATAAAAAGAAAACAATGAATAGGGCACC
Organism: Panthera uncia; assembly: GCF_023721935.1. NCBI lineage: Eukaryota > Metazoa > Chordata > Mammalia > Carnivora > Felidae > Panthera > Panthera uncia. The sequence continues at coordinate 14,173,145 of NW_026057577.1, read as the reverse complement.
TGAGTGGCTCAGTTGGTTACGCATCCTACTTTGGCTCAGGTCATGATCTCATGGTTTGTGAGTTCAAGCTCTGTGTCGGGGTCTGTGCTGACAGCTCAGAGCCTGGAGCCTGCTTCGGATTCTGTGTCTACCTCTCTTTCTGCCCCTCCCTTGCTCACACTCTGTCTCTGTCTCTCTCTTAAAAATAAATAAACATTAAAAAAAAAAAAAAAAAAAGAAACAACTACCTTAGTAGAAAGTAGTGATCTATCTCCAAATCACAGGGCGAGTAGTCGCCAAGGTGGTTGGTGTCCAAAGTGATTCAATGGAATATGGAAATAAAATCTAAGTAGTAAGTAAATCCACTACTTACATTGAGTTTTTTAAATGAGTAGAGGTGGGAAAAAAAGGAAGAGAAGAGAAACAGGGTAAGAAGAGAAGCAAAAGAAGAAAGGAGTAGAGGGAGAGTGGAGAAGAGTGAGAAGGAGGCTGAGGGAAAGCAGAAGCATTAGGGCAAAGAAAAAAAAAGGAGGGGTGAAAAGGGGAGCAGACACGGGAGGTAAGTGGTAAGGGGAAGAAGAAAACAAAATTTGTTTAATATCTGGATCAAAAAGAGTACATGTATTTTATTTTAATTTTTTTTTTTACATTTATTTATTTTTGAGAAACAGAGTGAGACAAAGCGTGAATGGGGGAGGGGCAGAGAGAGTAGGAGACACAATCTGAAGCAGGCTCCGGGCTCTGAGCAAGCGGTCAGCACAGAGCCTGATGCGGGGCTCAAACCCATGAACTGTGAGATCATGACCTGAGCCGAAGTCGGACACTCAACCGACGAGCCACCCAGGCGCCCCAAAAGAGTACATGTATTTTAAATAAGTAAGTACACACATTGTTGTTAAGCATAACCAAGCAGGACTTAGTTAAGCATGTTTTGTCACTAGGGTTATATAATAAAAAATCTAGAGGTAACTGTCCCATGATACTACTTTTAAACAGTCAATTAAAAGGATTTGGCATATTCACCTATATTTTAAATAGCTGTTTTCTATTTTAAAATGCTTAAGTCTTACCTTTTCTGGTCAAGAAATGCTGCTATTTTGTATATTTTGCTAAAGGAAGGATAGCAATGACATGTATAATCAATCACTAAATACTGAATACAAAACTTTTATTTTGATACAAGTTTGAGGGGAAAAAAGTAAAACATCTGGATTTTCTGATCTGTATTTAACATAAATAATCAAAAGGCAAAAACACACTTTAAAATGTCTAAAACATCATTAGCAGTCTCATAGTTAAAAAAAAAAAAAAAACAGGCTTACAAATAAAATACTCATTTTTTATTTCATGCCTCAAGCTGGAGACATAAAAAAAATTACTAAAATTTTATCAAGATAAAAATTCACAGTTCTCACAACTGCAAATATTACTACAAAATACAATAAAAATTCTTCAAATAAAAGAGTTTTGCTTTATAATATGCAATAAAAAGCAAAAGTATGGATTTCTAACTGTTAGCATAAAAAAATCATTTTTTGAAATTTGCTATTGCTTACCTGATTGTCTATTTTAAAAATTAACCATAACAAAAAAATTCCAAACTCCATGAACATACATCTACACTAGTTTTAATTACAAAAAAATGAATCTTTAACATATGATGTGGAATTTCCAAAATTAAATTTGATTAAAAAATAAATTACTGATTTATTACATAACATTTTTGTTAAGAATTCTGACCTGCCAAGCTAAACTCTAATAGAAATCATCTACCATGTTCTCACATTACAAAACTTAGTCATAGTTTTAAACTTTGTCGCTAAAAGAATTAGTACATTAAGTATATAAAAGACTTGTACAGAGAAATATAATTTAGTTCATGACACCATTAGTGCAAAGAAAATTAAAGTTAGAATTTAGACCAAAAGAAGGAAAACAAATGGTGACTTTTAAATACCTCTTCTAGTACTAAGCTACATCAATGATTGGTTTATAAGAGTTTCTAGGTTCTCAAAGACAGATGAGCATTACATAATCTGGGTAAGGCTATATCCAGCCCTACTACTAAGTAAACTACATATTTTAAGTATTCTGTGTTATTTGGCTACCAAGTCCCAATGCAAGGGATTAAATATACAGATGCAGATAATTTTTGGTCACCTTACTTACTTACTTACTTCAGTGACTGGTGAAATACAGTTTATGATGGTACCTCTAAGATAATTTAAGTAATGGTATTTGTATACGAAAAACTAAACCTGGTTAAACAATGAACTTATTAGACTTTGAGTAAGGTTCTTTACACATCTGTGCTCAGAAGAACTGGTCGGAATTGAGACATAGTGACTGGTAAGAATATTTTTAATTTTTTACAGGTATTTGGACATTCCATAGCTAGAATTTATTCCTTTTTAACATTTCACATTAATAAGATCAAAGTTTTAAGTAATTTTCTCTTAGAACACATTAAATAAGTTCTGAATTAGTGAACCATTTTTGCTTAATGCTTATCTCAGTAGAGCTCTATCTTATACACCCCTCTTAGACTTTGAAGGTTTTTCTTTAACTGAATTCAGATATCTGAAGTATATATATTCCCAGGCAAGTTTCATGAGAAGTTAAGTCTTTTTCTTTTTTTTGTCCATATAAAAAATAAAGCATGAGAAATTACTCTTTAAAAATTAGAAAACAGGTTATAAAAATTAAAATATTTTTTAAAATTTGAAAACTAAGATTAACACACACAGGCTAATAAATTACAAAAAGAAAACTTAACAGAAAGGTAGAAAGCATTATGAAGATTCTTTTCAGGTCAAGATGCAATATACAGAGTTTTACTATTAGAAAGTTTAGAAATAGGAATACAGTTGTTTAAAATATTTACTTTTCCTGGTATTATGAACACTTAGAAATCCAAATCCCCTAATGGCCAGAATCATAGTATGCAAAACATAAAGCAGCCACTTTGAAATGTTTTCCAGTCATTTCAAGCCATAGTCTGATTTACCATGATTAGCACTGACGTTTATTTCTACACATTTAAAATTATGTTAAGAGTGTAAGGAATAGATAACATCAAAACAAACAATTTAAGAGCAGATTGTGGTTTCTAAAAGGCTAATCATTGTTTTAAATCAAAAATATGGCTTGATTAAATAAAGGAAATTTCTTAATTTTCTACTGTTAAGTGCAAAACAAAATAAAATGGGCCCAAGGTACCCCAACCCCTTCAAAAAAACACAAAGCAAGCTGAACTGTAAAAGCCTATTTCTAAAGCTAGTATCTTGCCTGCAAGACTGGGAGGGCTATGAGAACTGATGGCTGAAAGAGCTTTGGTAAAGCCCACACATTCCATGGAGAATACCACTACCTGGTGGGGGCTAGGCATAGCAAAGTGCCTTCCTGCCAAAGAAAGAAGAGAGAATCTGTATTTGGGATAGAACAAAGACCACAGTTACAGTATATTTCAAAACAAATGATAATTTCAATAGTAAAAGATTTAAGAAAATTACATTAGACAGTTCTAATCAATGGTGCATGAGTATCGTAAAGTTTGGAAACTGCACCAGAAACTTCATACTGCGTTTTCACCATAAAACTATTTGTTCATGCTTTAAGAAAATGGTCTGTAATAAGAATTTTGTGTGAATAAGTTAAAACGTCATTACACTTGACAAAGTTATCATTCAGATGAATAAATAAAGTTCCAGTCTTAAAAATAAATAAATAAATGAAACCAATGAAAAACTAACCAGGTAAAGGTTTTGAGTGTGTCTGTTCTTTGCTGGGAACATGCGCACCTCCACCAAACACAGCAGACCACATTTTTTCATTTAGAGGATGGGCCACAATCCGAAATAGTTCATTACTAGAATGTGTCGCCAGGCCATGGATGAAGAGACTAAGATACACTGCTGTGAGAATCTCACAGAGTAAAACTGTAAGCCCTGACTGGGCTTCCTCGCCAGAAGAATTCAAAAGTCGAATTAGAGAAGTTATGCCTAGGACAAACAACAAACATAGCTACTAATGACAATAAATTAAAAAAAAAAATCAAATATAAAAAACTTTATTACATCAGAATTAAAAGTTTTTCTTCTGTAGATTCACAGACTAGTAGAGGTTATTACAGTTAATGCACAAACACTGAAATATCTGTTCAAGTTAGAGAAATGATGAAGATCTATAAATCTGAAAGACAAAATTTAATTGCCATGACAAATGATCTCCTATTATAACAAAAGTATAAAAAGTGATAACAAAACATTTGAGTTATCTTAGTAAAATGGCTAAGGAAACACCAATGTTAAGTAACTACATAACTTATAACAAATCGGAAATACTCAAGTGGTATCAATTCTAACAATGTTAACTGTTATGTCAACAGTTACTAACATACAGCAAAACTATGCCAAATGTACTTTTTCCTCATCTAATTCAATAAGGCTGAGAAAAAACTCATATATGTATATTTATATATATATTTTGTTTACATATAAAAATATACATATACAAATTATTTGTACCTGGCCATTGTGCTGGTGCTGTATTAGGAGTTACTGCTTCGTCTAAGCTTCCTGTTTTCAAAGAATGTCGATGGGGAAGCAATACTGTCTGATACATCATTCCAGTAAACTGATTTGTTTGAAATGAACTACAGGAAGAAAACATTTAAATAAGAATAATTTACAATAACAATATAATAAAACAGTAAACATAACATACAATGATCTAAAATGAATTTCATATGTATTATTTCCATATTTTAGATCTAACTTCTAGGGTATCTTAAATATAAATTTATTAGTTATACTGTTATTACTGATCTAAGTACTGTTATCTATAGTCTAGTGTTATGTTAAAACCAAGTATCCTTTGAGGGTAAACGTGCAAATTTTCTAAATTAAAACACATGTGATGTTTTAAGTATTTAGTGAAAGACACAGAATACGTACAAATGAGAAAACTAAATTCCTATTGACCACAAACTACAAGCTATTCAATCAAATTTCAAAACAAGATTATCTAGTTGAAAAGAAAGTCAGTGTAGGTTCAGTGTGATATTTAATGGCTAGTCAGCCCTACATCAGGATAGGTTACATCAGGTATATGCACCAGGTACCAGGGATATAATTAAAAATGTGGTTTCTGTCTCCATGAAATTTACACTCTGGTGGAGGTATCAGACACAAATCATTTTATTATATTGCTTTTAAAGACAAAATCTACGCATACAGGGCTATAAAAGCAAAACAGAGTAACATGGTACACAATTTGGGAAGTCAGGATAAGTTTCTCCAAGTAAATGGCACTTTAAGCTTAAAACTAAGTAAACAGAGGGGCGCCTGGGTGGCTCAGTTGGTTAAGCGTCCGACTTTGGCTCAGGTCATAATCTCAAAGTTTTTGAGTTTGAGCCCCACATTAGGCTCTGTGCTGACAGCTCAGAGCCTGGAGCCTGCTTCAGATTCTGTGTCTCCCTCTCTCTCTGCCCCTCCCCGACTCATGCTCTGTCTCTCCCTCTCTCAAAAATCAACATTTAAAAAAAATTAAACATATACTGATGAAAATAAAGCCACACTCAATGACAAGAAAATGAACTCTTGGAGGACGAAGGCCAAAGATATCAAGTTGAAGCTATCTTGGGAATACATAAGCAGAGTAGTAAGTTTACACTCTCATGAGAGAATTCAAGCACATAAAACAATAAAAAATCAACACAAAGGAAGAGTAACATCATGTAAGAAACAACAAACTCTGTGAATGACCTGCACCTAAGGAAGCAGATATACCAGAACATTACAGAATGTGCTTTATACTCAGAGAGGTTAAAACAATTAAGAAATAAAGACTATAAGTTATAAAAATAAAAGTGGTTATTAAAATTAACAAGGAGATCTTAAAAATGAAAAACAGAATTTCTAAAACACAAACTCAGATAGGCTAAATAAAAGGACATTGCTGAAGAATGAGTTAGTGTCTGGAAAACGAAGCTAGGATTTCTCCTGAAATGAAGGAAAAATGAATAAAATGAAAGCTAAAACAAAAATAAAAGAAACCTCTATGTTCCAATACCTGTCTAATAAGGAACAAAGAAAAGACAAAATATTTAAAGAAATGAAACAAAGCAAAGGATCATAGGAGAAAAAGAAGATGCAAACCAAGAAACAAACTTGTAACCACAGGGAAGGAAGTGATGCTTACTAGAGCGGGGGAGGGGATGGTCATAGGTAATAGGTAATGGGGATTAAGGAGTGCACTTGGCAGGATGAACACCAGATGATGTACAGAAGTGCTGAATCACTATATTGTACACCTGAAACTAATATTACACTGTTTGTTAACTAACTGGAATTTAAATAAAAAAAAAAAAAAAAAGAAAGAATTTCAAAGCACTAAGGAAAGATACCTAAGTGTCAAACAGTATGTTTTAAAAGTCTAGCTAAATTAGAGTGAAACTTAGGCTATAAAGAGAAAAATCATAAACACATTATTTTCATTTTATTTTTATTTTTCATTTTTAATTTCTTTTTAAATTTACATACAAGTTAGTTAGCATATAGTACAACAATGATTTCAGGAGTAGATTCCTTAATGCCCCTTACCCACTTAGCCCATCCCCCCTTCCACAACCCCTCCAATAACCCTCTGTTTGTTCTCCATATTTAAGCATCTTATGTTTTGTCCCCTCCCTGTTTTTATATTATTTTTGCTTCCTTTCCCTTATGTTCATGTGTTTTGTATCTTAAAGTCCTCATATGAGTGAAGTCTTATAATACTTGTCTTTCTCTAATATCGCTTGACATAATACCCTCTAGTGCCATTTACATAGTTGCAAATGGCAAGATTTCATTCTTTTTGATCGCTGAGTAATACTCTATTGTATATATATATATATATATATATATATATATATATATATATATATATACCACATCTTCTTTATCCATTCATCCATCGATGGATATGTGGGCTCTTTCCCTACTTTGGCTATTGTGGATAGTGCTGCTATAAACATTGGGGTGCATGTGTCCTTTCGAAACAGCATACCTGTTGCCTTGGATACATACCTAGTAGTGCAATTGCTGGGTCATAGGGTAGTTCTAGTTTTAATTTTCTGAGAAACTTCCATACTGTTTTCCAGACTGGCTGCACCAGTTTAAATTCCCACCAGCAGTGCAGAAGAGATCCTCTCTCTCGGCATCCTTGTCAACATCTGTTGTTGCCTGAGTTGTTAATGTTAGCCATTCTGACAGGTGTCAGGTGGTATCTCATTGTGGTTTTGATCTGTATTTCCCTGGTGATGAGTGATGTGGAGCATTTTTTCATGTGTCAGTTGGCCACCTGGAAGTCTTCTTTGGACAAGTGTCTATTCATGTCTTTTGCCCATTTCCTCACTGGGTTATTTGTTTTTTGGGTTTTGAGTTTGACAAGTTCTTTACAGATTTTGGATACTAACCCTTTATCTGATATGTTGTTTGCAAATATCCTCTCCTATTCCATCATTGCCTTTTAGTTTTTCTGATTGTTTCCTTCACTGTACAGAAGTTTTTTATTTGGATGAGGTCCCAAGAGTTCATGTTTGCTTTTGTTTCCCTTGCCACCGGAGACGTGTTGAGTAAGAAGTTGCTGCGGCCAAGGTCAAAGAGGCTTTTGCCTGCTTTCTCCTCGAGGATTTTGATGGCTTCCTGTCTAACATTTAGGTCTTTCACCCATTTTGAGTTTGTTTTTGTGTATGGTGTAAGAAAGTGGTCCAGGTTCATTCTTCTGCATGTCGTTGTCCAGTTTTCCCAGCACCACTTGCTAAAGAGACTGTCTTTATTCCATTGGATATTCTTTCCTGCTTTGTCAAAGATTAGATGGCCATACATTTGTGGGTCCACTTCTGGGTTCTCTATTGTGTTCCACTGATCTGAGTGTCTGTTTTTGTGCCAACATCACTCTTTTTTGAAGTTTATTTGAGAGAGAGTGTGTGAGTGGGGGAGGGGCAGAGAGACAGAGAGAGAGAATCCCAAGCAGGCTCCATGGTGTCAGCACAGAGCCTGACACGGGGCTCGATCCCATGAATCATGAGACCTGAGCCGAAATCAAGAGTTGGTTGCTTAACCAACTAAGCCACCCAGGTGCCCCAACATCATTCTTCTGTGAAATTTTTCTCAATTCCAAGTCACTTACTCCCTCCTTTGGGCTCCCTGAACCTTTTACTATCTTACATCATATATACTATAATTGTATGATATACATTACACATAACAGTATGTAGTTATATATAATTGCATATAATGACAATGTAACTATACCATTATACTCATGCCTCAAGTACAATGTCATGCTATATATATCACTTATCAGCTCACATGTATGTCTTTAACTAGAATGATCTTAAGAAAGGAGAACTTATCTCAGTGCACACCATGACTCCTAAGTTAGTTAAATGAGTTATACTGACAAGGGTCTACTTGGTATTCATTTACCAGAAAGGCATACACCAAAATTTCAAAGCTGGGGAAAAAAGTACTCTTCAGTTCAAATGCTTTCTGTGCTATTTAAAACACTGTCATAAACAGTTTTTCTAAATCTAGAGCATATAAATTCTGAAATGTCACCAGTTACTATAAGCATTCCTCAATTTCACAAAGATATTTACCTGCAGTTATGACTACCACAAAGGCACTGATAAATACAAGCAGAAAGTGAGGCTGCTAAAGTATGCATTACATATACCTGGAAAAAAACCACAAAATTACTTTAAGTATAACTTTAAAAAAATCAAACTTGTTTCAAGACCAACTATAATAAGCATTATAAAAAAGTGGAAAAAACTATTCTGTCCTTATGAACTATTTCCTTTTTTTCCTTAACATTCATTTATGCCTATACAGGTCTCACTACAGACAAATTAAAAACACTAAGGCTGTGGGCAGATAACATAAAACACACATAGGCTACCTAATTTCTATTTTACGAGCAAATGGGAAAAGACATTAGCTATTCAGTAGTGCATCAGCCATGTATTAAAAGAAAATCCTTTGGGGCACCAGGGTGACTCAGTTGGTTAAGCATCCAACTTTGGCTCAGGTCATGATCTCTTAGTTCAAGAGTTCAAAGCCCCATGTTGTGCTGTGTGCTGACAGCTCAGAGCCTGGAGCCTGCTTCAGATTCTGTGTCTCCTTCTCTCTCTGCCCCTCCCCTACTCACGCTCTCTCTCTCTGAAAAATAAACATAAAAAAAATAAAATAAATAAAAAAAGAAAAAGAAAGCCCTTCAAGACTCAACCTTCTTCAAACAAAATATGTAAAAGCTCAGTCTGGTAAATAACAGTTTACCTATGGATAGGTCACTAAGAATATGCTACCACATATTCTAGCTACTAGAGAAAGCAAGGAACCTAAAGAGAGGGAAATTATTTAGGGAAAGAAGAAGGTATGAAAGACAGCAACTGAAGGGCAAACATTTGCACTGAGGAAGAAAAGGCTCTAAACATGGCATGACAAGCAGTAAAAGAAGTAGATCTGACAAGCATAACCCAGGTCAGAAAGCAAACTAGATTAGACTATTAAAAGACTAAGTTCTTCAAATGGAGGGTTGCTGGAACGGAGGAGAGTGGGGATGCACTAGATGCGTGATGGACATTAAGGAGGGCATTTGTGATGAGCACTGAGTATTGTATGTAAGTGATCAGTCACTAAATTCGACTCATGAAACCATTATTACACTATACATCAACTAACTTGGATTTAAATTTAAAAGAGACCAGGTTCTTGATCTAATTATGAAGTAGGACAGTCTTGGATGCAGATAAAAATGGGAGAGTCACAGATTAAAACCAAAAATCAAGGATATCATCATATTAAAAGAAGACAACAAAAACCACATATGGGAAATTGCAAAAATGATCAAAATATTTTTAAGTTTCTCCAATCAAAAAGTGGAGTCTATTTCTCTACTTACTGAACCTGGGCTGGCCTTGTGACTTGCTTTGACCAAGAAGGCAAAGCATTACATGAGTTCTGAACCTAGTCCTCAAGAGGCCTTGCAAATTCTCCTATTGCTGCTCTTTAAACCCTGCAACCACTATGTAAAATAATCTAGGTGGGATGGTTAATTTTATGCATCAACTTAACTGGACCATGGGGTGCCCAGACATTCGGGGAGACATTCTGGGTTATGTCTGTAAGGGTGATGTGGGATGAAATTAACACGGGTAGAAGTGGCAGACTCAGTAAAGCAGACTGCCCTCCCTAATGTGGGCGGGCCTCACCCAATCAGGTGAAGACCTAAACAGAATAAAGCTGAATATAAGGGAACTTCTGCCTGGCTGTACTGAGCTGGAACATTGGTGTTGTCCTGCCTTTAAACACTTGCTCCTCTTGGGTCTCACGCCTACTGGCTCTCACACTGTACCTTATACTACTGGCTTTTCTGGTTGTCAGGTCTCTGGACCCAGACTTGAACTACACAATAGGTCCTGGGTCTCCACCTTGATGACAGCCAATCTTAGGACCTCTCAGCTCCCATAGTTATGTAAGGCAACTGCTCTGTACATATACATACACAAGTCCTATTTGTTCTGTTCTGTTTTTCTAGAGAACCTAGACCAATACGTTAGGCTTGGTTGATAGTGGATGAGACCCGTATGATCCAGATTCTCCTGTCATCCCTGGAAATAGTGTGCCAACCACCCAAAATGCAAATAAGGCCATCCTAATCCAGAATCCAGCCAACATACCAGCTGACGGAAGACAAATGAAAATATCCAGACATCAGTCAGTCCAGGTGGCCCAAATTAGAACTGAGGAGCCAACCCAGTGAATCATGAGCAAAATAAATGATGGCCATTTGAAGTTACTAATGTTTCAGGGTGGTTCTTAAGCAGCAAAAGCAAACTGATATACCAAGTGTATGCTCATTATTAAAATTAAATATGTGATACAGTTTAGCTAAAATGAGCAAAATCTCAACAAAATTAAATTCCTTACTGTATCATATACCATGTGGGCATTTATACTAGAGGAAGACAGGAAAAGTGGCAAAATTAAATTACAAGGGTTAAGGTTATCAAAGAGGGTAAGGCTGTAGGAAAGGCCAACATCAGGCAAGCAGAATATTGAACTGGTATGATATCGCAGCCTGAGAGGTGGGCGAGAACCAGACGACAGACTATTAAGAGAAAAGGAGTCCAAACTTGGTCATACTTTAAAGGATTTCAGTATGCTTGGAGAGTAAAGATGAAACATGGAATGTGATATTAACTGTACATAAAGTACAGTGGTGATGATGAAAAGATGATGTGCTTGACTAGATAACCAAGTGATTACTTATGCATCAGAATCACCTGGGATTAAAAATCTTGGGACTCACTCTCACACACTGATTCAGTAAGTTTGGAGTCAATTTAAGAATCACATATCCTTAAAATATGTAATGTTTTAATATTAATAAAGGAAAACTTTAATTTTATACCATAATACTTAGTTCCTATTTCTAAAAATCAATCAGCTTCTCCCCTAATTGTAATGCTAAAAGAATTACTCATCTATCTGCATACACACCTATTACTCTTATCTTAATAAAGTGGCTAAATAACACTAAATAACTAAATTCAAAATTGAAGTACCCTATTGGGTATGAGAATACAAGTGAGGTCAGCCTGGCCTACAACCCCAAGTTCTCTTTGATCAAAAAATATAAACTTAGTAACGTGACAATCCCTATGTACAGTCTGATGTTTAAAATTGCTTCTAATAAGTGTTTCTTAACACTTAGCTTTTGGTTTTATCATAATATACAGGTAAGTTAAAAGAATGAACCAAGCATACTTACCTTATTGCTCTGGATGTCGGGATGGGGTGGTGAATCAAAGTTTATTATGGCATGCAGAATATCATGTGTGAGGTTACTAAGGTGCAGTAATGGATTGGCAACTACTGTTTTGGCACTGGCAGTACAAGCAAAGAGGAGGGGTACCGAGGTTTGCTCTGACAGAGGGCTAGGAAATATGGGTTCTGATGTTTCCTTAAAAACAATGGGAAAAAAAAGGTTAATCATCTATTTAAAGTGGTAATTCACTACTTTACTATTTCAGAAATCTCTTGGAAAAACTTCAAAATAATTCAAAATTAAAAGCATAACAGATTACAGAATTAGGACCTGAGGAGGTCAACATTCCACCAATTATAGAGGAAAATGAGGGGACAATACCCTTTTATCCTAAGGAGAAGTTCATCACCTCACAAGGCACTCACGTAAGAATGCAGAGTATGAATGCAGCAGATCACAGGGCTTGACGGAGAATGATCCTGAAACCATTATACACACACTACGCTACAAACTCCTAACACAAAACGGTATTCCTTAAAGCAACCATAATGAAGAAAATCAACAACTTTAGTACTTAAAAACCAAAAGAGCAGTATCAAAAACCATTTCTCATGTGTGTACTATTTCAACTGGCCACTGTGTAACTTACATACCTGCTGAGATTCTTGTAAAAGCAAAATCAACTCCATTCTCACAGATGCAAGACCCCCTCCGTGGGATCCATGAAGTATGCAGTAACTCAGAAACATCCTCAAGAGTGACTGATATTTCAAAAGCCACCGTCTTTTTTCCTGAAAATTTTCTCTCAGTTGTTTCACTTTTGTTTGCTGAAGCAAATCTTCAGAATCTTCATTTAATCCAAATCCATCTCCATTTTCGTCCAGGGCAGACTGTAATTCTTCTCCATCTGAACAATAGTCACAGGTCCTCTGAAGAGCTATTACCTCTCTTTCAAGCCAGTGGTAGAGTTGGTAACGCAATTTTCCACCATCTATTTCATAGCCAGTAGATAAAGTACGAAGTTCTACGGTGAGAATCTTTAAACATGCTCTAAATTTTAACTGAACTGCAATTATGTCTTCTGATGGACTCAAAATATCATTTTCATCTAGTGTGCTGAGAGTGTCTGTATAATTAGAACTTGTTTCATCTACTTTTTTCACCGTTTTTCTCTGTAAAGGTTTCAGTTCTTTCATTGAAATAGGGAGATCATCATTTTCTTCATCGTTATCACTGTCCCATTTTAATTCTAAAGAGTCATCCTGAAATACAACGCTTGGTTGGCTCCAGTCGAAAGAAAGAGTGGAGTTTGTCTGCTTCTCTGAGGAACCCTCTGAAGAAGATCCAAAACCATTCATCACTGACTGTGACCAATCAACAGCAGAAGACTTATCTTCCCTTGCATCCAAGTTCACTGGAGAAGAAGGAGAATAGTCTTTACTAGTATCCAGAAAACTCGATGTTCTACAAAAAGGTTTTGTTTTCTTGATTACTTTTGGCATCTTTGATAATACTTCCAAAGCTAACATAGGACAGCCAGCTTTTAAATGAGCACTGGCAGTAGTAAAAAATAATCTTCTTTCACTTAAATTGATTGTTCCTGCCAGTTCACTTTTTCCCGTTAAACTCATGTGTGTAGACAATACATCAGATGATCCAAAATGACGTCTCAGCAACAGAGGATGCGTTCTTAGATAATTGTAGAAATTAAAAACTGCAGGATTACAGGCTGACATCATGACTTGATCTGAAAGTAAATTAAGTTTATCAGCTAAGAAAAATTCAAGAGTTGTACTGCAGTCCTTTTTCTCTATGGCACCTTTACCCACCTGGTCTTTTGACAGAATTTTACTAAGAGATCACACTCACACATGGCATTGAACAGACAAGAACACGTTTGTCATGAAAGTGTTTTAACATAAAAGGAGAACGGAGGTTATACTGATTTCCGCCTCTTCAGGTAATAATTTAAGATTATTTGAACATCCACTTACACACCCATAGTTCGTATTCTCCTCCTTCCCTCAACATCCCTTCCCAGTCTGCTGTGCTAAATCTTCCTCATCTTCTCTACTTGAGGATGTTAAGAGTATCCTAGAGTTCAGTGCTTGGCTTCTTTTCTGTCTACACTCGCTGAGTGAACTCATACAGTGCCAAGGCTTCAAATACCATCTAGACATTGGTAACTTGCACATCTTTTTCAAGCCCAACTTCATCCTGTACATCTAGACTGCTATATCCAAAGGCCTACATTACATTTCCATTTACATGCAGATACTCTTTCCTCAAGGTCTCTTTATCTAGTGTGCTCTTAGCCTAAACCACTCTTTATCCAGATAGCTACTAGATAACTCACTCAGGTCTCTGTTCAAAGGTCAGCTTATCAGAGAGGGATTCTCTATCTAAAACAACACTCCCCCAAACCTGCTCCTGGTTTTCCTCATACCATTTACCTCAAGCTAAAAATCCAGGAGTTATCCTTGACTCTTACTCCCTTCACATCCAATCCTACCTAGTTTACCTGAAAATTATATTCCAAATCCCACCATTTTTCTGAGCCTCCGCTCTTATTATTCCAGTCCAAGCCACCATTACCTTTTAAAATTTTCTTCTAGAATAGAGAATTTGACTCTAAAAGTATGTGATCATTTATTAATCCCAAATCAAAATACACTTTTGACATGAATATGAGTAGGTATAAAAAAGTGACCGGCAAAGGCCTTTTCTTTTCCCCTTTCATTACAGACAAGTCAGTTTGGAAATCTTTAGCTCAGATGGCCAGGACATTTCAACAACTGAACGTGGCTTTCTCACAATTCTCTCACAGTAAGACTCGTGATATTCCTCATTAAATGATGCTATGTAAAAACCTATCAACTAAAAGCTTTTCCAATTAGTACTTCAAGTGATATGACTGACACCAAGGATACCAGCTATTACAAATAATTCAATTCTACCTATGGAAAAATATTTGAAAAGCATATCCCATCATTTTTATATGATTTGATACAAAGATTCCATTTTATACTAACCTCTAGAAAAGCTTAAGCAAAAGGGATTTCTAAAACAAAAGGAGATCTTAAAAAAAGTAAATTATAAAAAATTCTCTACCTCACTCATCTCATAAAAAACTAATCCTATCACTTGTCAACTTTCTTTAAAGAATGTATTTTTATTATAAAAATTCCGAAACTAATTAACACACAAACTTGCACCTGAGAAAAATGGATTTTCTATCACTACTTTCCTCAAAATTTATATTCAAATGTTGATAATATTTATGTCGAATACACTGATTTTATAAAAACAGAAAATCCAAAGTTCTTGGTTTTCAAAGGATTTTTCTGAAAAAAGGATTTTCCTAAAAAAAAAAAACCAAAAAAAACTGTATATACATAACTCTGTGTCCCCAACTAAATCTTAAAAGTCTTAGACCATGTTTTCAACTTGCTTTGTATTACCCTTAGCACCCAACAGTGTGTTCTGCACCCAGCAAATACTAAAACAACTCTGTATTATTAACATCTTAGAAATGCAGCTTACCATCATCCTCTCTGACTGGTTGCTTTATTAATGTTTCCAGAGCACCACTATAATCTTCCAAAATCCAATATGCCATACTCCGAAGAAAAGGATCATAATGCATACTTATGTTCAATGAATTGAGTTCACTGACAGGAGAATCAATTCCCAAAATTTTTTTACGTAAAATAGATTTATATGTTGCAGATGTATCAAATTCAGACTCATAGAGTCTTGCTATTACAAGAGCCAACTGAATGTCATTCAGTTTCTCAAGACATACCTTCAAAAAGAGAAATACTGGTTATCAATAAGCAGAAGCATCTTTCATTTTAAGATAAACTCGACTGACTCACTAATAACAGATGAAAAAAAAAAGCACTGTTAGTATCTGAAATTTTTAAAAATATTTATTCTTGAGAGAGAGGGAGACAGAGTGTGAGCAGGGGAGGGGCAGAGAAAGAAGGGAGACACAGAACTGGAAACAGGCTCCAGGCTCTGAGCTGTCAGCACAGAGCCTGATGTGGGGCTTGAACTGTGAGATCGTGACCTGAGCTGAAGTCAGACACTTAACCAACTGAGCCACCCAGGCACCCCTAGATGATAGGATTTTTAAAAGTCACTATTAAATATTACTATGTATTTATTAACCTTATGCAATTTCTGCTATTCTTAAATCAAATTAAAAAATAAAAATTTAAGCCTACATAAAAAGCTTAAAAGGCTGACAATGCTTCTTTTCATGTTTATTTACTTTTGGGAGAGAGAGAGACAGAGTGCAAGCAGGGGAGGGGCAGAGAGAGAGGGAGACACAGAATCTGAAGCAGGCTCCAGGCTCTGAGCTGCCAGCACAGAGCCTGACGTCCGAAATCATGTCCCAACACACAAACTGCGAAATCACAACCCAAGCCAAAGTCAGACACTCAACAAACTGAGCCATCCAGGCACCCCAACAATGCTTTTATTAAAAAAGTTTCATCATTACCTCAATTGCATCTCTGAGGCAACCAGCTAAAAGAAAAAATGCTGCAGAATGTTCAAATCTTTGTTTGCCTAACAAAGAAAAGGCATTCTTTAAAGCTGCTTTACGCCATCTCTCATCCTCAAAATTGTGTCCAAAAAACTGTGTCATCTTGGTGTCTTTTTGGGATCTATAAAGAAAAAAAATGTATGAAAATTTTGAAGCACAATGTTTCCACAGTCAGAACCAATTTTATAAAGTTAGCCATTTACAAGTTAAGACTCAAAGGAAACACTTGCCCATGTATGGATTACTATACATCTGCCTGCCCACTGGAGGATTACTGGTGATCAAAACCTAAGGAATTTATCCTGATTCAAAACAATCCTAAAAGATCTAGTCTCTGAGAAAACTGACTGGTGCCCATGATTTTCCCCTCAAAGTTGTATTCATATAGATTCACGTGGAACAGAGTGTGAAATAAATGGTGAACTATTTTTAGTAATCATGTTTATCAAGTCTTGCTGAGAACAAGTGAAAGAGAAAATTCCAAGTGATCCTTGCTCAAGAGTGGGGTCAGGGCCCACAGGAGGAGGGTAGTTTGGAGGGATAGCCTGGTCCATGAATCTATAATAGGGCAGAGGGTAGATGCCTGTTCCAGATTCCACCAATTCGTCTTCTTCCCCACTACAGAGACAAGTCTTTGGTTTAGTTCTTTGTTCCAAAGAAGTACCATGAGAAGTTCTTACAATAAGTAAGAAAATGGTTTCCTGGACTGATAAACCTAAAACCTAAAGTGATATCATCAAGATTTTTCTATTCTGGAAAACACTTGGGCTTCTTTCCTATGAATGTCTCCCTAAACACAAAAGTAACTAAGAATGTACATGAATCACAATTAACAAGAACAACAAATCTTGACTTTATTTCATACACTTGTTCCTTACGAAAAGTTTTCCATTTTGAAGCAGTTTTCTTACCTACCTATATAAGCCCCAAATCACAGCTTTCTTTCTCATTGCAAGGTAAAAAATGGCAGCATCTAAAGGATCATTCTTTCTATAAAAGGCTGCTTTAGCTACCTATAATTAGAAAATGTTGGTCAAAATTTCACGGAAACAATTTTTAAACAAACAAAATAACTTCTCTCACATACCACACCGACACACATTATTTCAATGACCAATGAATTAAGAAAATATGTGCACGAATGCATGGATGTTTATGTATACATACGCACACATATACACGTATTTTACACTTGAACGCATGCATTTTTTATAATTTCAAAAGTAATTCAGGGTGGTGGCCTCCAAAGACACAGAGAGGTGGGAACACATGGACAATGCTCTTCAGTACAAGCTCCTCAGTACTATTTTACTTTTCCAAGATGTATACACATCATTTTGTAAAAATCAGACACATACTAAGTAAATGTATCAACTACAATGGAAGAATTAGAATATAAACATTAAAATCCTGTATTAATGAGATATTTTGAAATATCATGGCTATTTCAAAGCATTTTACTGATTCACTTAAAAAATAGAAACAAGAAAGGGAGTAAGGAATGTTCTTTAAAGCAACACCTAAAATACATTAATTACTTCATTTTTCTACCACAATAAAATACAACTTACCTTTTCTATGCACTTGCGTAAGGTGCGGGTGTTCCGGACCCACCACCCCACGCCCATGGCTCTCAGTTCTGACCAGGTGGGATCATCTTTCTGCATGGCCGGCAGCATGCTCAGCAGTTCCTCCTCTGCTACCGAGTGAAACGCCCAGGCAAAATGACTAGTAGACAGGCCTGAATAAATGTCAAAAATAATGTTCATGGGAAATATAAATATGTTTATATAATGATTATCAGAAATGCGTGTGCCATATCTGTCATAAGGAAGTCTCAACTCTTTATGGGACTCACAGAAGCACAATTAAGACTTTAGGGTTGGAGGAAATAGGTTTTTTCTTTCGTTGTTTCTCCTAACAACTCTATCACTTCACTATTTTTTATAATAAGCACATATTTTCTATGATTAAAACACCTATTTTTAAAAAAGGTAAGAAAAAATGTTTTATGGAAAATGCTATTTTTCTGATTATTTTTGCTCTCTAGCTATTACCCATGATCTTTCCTTAGAAAATGAGAAACATTTAACGTACTATTCTATGCTGGAATGACTGTTATTCACAGCTGATTCTCACTTTCCTTTGGTCAATGTTTGTTTTGTGGATTGAATAACATGGAATTAAAACAGCATCAAGTAGATAGGACACCTCTCTGAAAAGAACTTAACAGGGTAGACTCTGGAATCAGATGATACAATAAACCCAGATCCATCCCTAACTATGTAACTGTGGACAAATTACTTCGACTCCTGATTGCTCAACTGCCTCATTTATAAAATGTGAATAATCACAGCACTACCTTATTACATTGTTGTGAGGATTAAAATACCAGAGTTTAAGCATTTAGAATAGAATCTTAAAGCATTTGAAATATCAGAGTTAAGGCATTTAGAATAAAAACTATTATTACCCCTTATCACCACATTAGTCAGACACTTTTTTATGCACACAGTATCATTTACAATCAGCAATTCTCTTAACCTACTGGCCCCTACATTTGGGGCTTACTGTTCAGCTTCCATTTGGTCTCTTCAGAGAGTTCATTTTCTTTGGTATTTCTGGGTGAAGTACATGCTTAATTATAAGATGTGGCTTTGAACATATATGGACTCAAAATTTTAATCTGATAGCAAATGCCAAGGAATCTGAAATGCCCACTATACTTTCTTTCCTTGGAAAGAAATATAGAAATTAAAAAAAAGAAAAACACCTATGCAGTAAATGGACTGCTATTCTGAACTGTTTTTAGATGTCTATTATCTCTCAACTAAGTTCAGTAATATTTCACAAATAATTAAACGATTAGATTTAGAATTTTAGTACTTTTCCAAAGCTAAATACAAAATGAAGGGAAGGAGGGAGCAGAAAGACAGAAAGAAAGGAAAAGAGAAAGCAAGAGACAGACAGACATCAATAAGAAGAGGCTAACCTCTGTCCCAATAACACTGTTTAACCCTGTAGCTCCAGTAATGCTGGAACCCAGCTGTACCTCTGAACTTCCTGGGCAATAAGCCAAGAAATACCCTGTTTTAAGTTACCTTAAACTTAAGTCAAATATTTCTGTTAATTTAAGGCCTAAGGTATATGAGAGTATCTGAAAGGTTAATGAACTAACATCTGAAATACACATTAATATTAACAGTAGTTTTGGGGTGAGTGAATTTTCCCTTTCTATGTTCTATACTCTTTATGTAAGACAATTAAAAACTATTATTTCTGGAACAAAAATGTTACTCAAATTTTGGGTAGAAAACTGAACTTTGATAAATGTTAAATAGAGCAAAGAAGAAAATCTAAACAAGTTGAAGAGAATAAAACAGTATTAATTGGTCTTAAATGTATGACGCATTTGAAAATGTTAACACAGATTATTTAACTGCCCAATACCCATTTCTTCATTAAGTCTTTCCATCTACCAAAAAAATTCCAGTATTTTAAGCAAAGAAAATTAAATGGAAATAAATATTTTTACAAGTAAGTTAAGGACACTTAAAATGTGTCAAATTTGTCATTGTCATATCTGGGCAAAATGTTCTCAAGCCTCTCTACTTTAACTCTCTTTCCTTTTAATAGATTACTACCAAAATCACCTTGGTGAAGGAGCTGAGCTCGGTAAGCTGGAAGGGAAGTTGTAAGGAACGTATGAAGTCGAACAGCTAAAAGAAATTTTAACCCACATTCATCGAGAGTTTCTCCACCTATGAACAACAAAAACAATAACAAAGTATTTACTTTTTTGTATTTATAAGAAAACAATTTCATGACCAAACTTCAAGTAAATGTTAATAATTCTGGCATGTGGCATATGTCACAGCACCAAATACAGGAACAAAACATTCTGAAACCAACAAAAGTTACCGGTCTAATTATTATCTAATATTTCCTTTGTCTACACAAACAAACATCACAGACCAAAGTAGTACAGTTAGATATTTTGAAAAATATTAAAGGGAATGAATTGACTCGGGGTTAGCGATATTTTTCATAACTCAACCTCCTCCCAACCTCCTCTGATCTGATCTTGTTTAAATTAAAATGTAACTAAATTTTAAAATAGTTTAACCTTCAGTCTGCAATTCCATGTTGATTCAAGCCATAGACCCATCCCAATAATCAACTGCTAACATAGGAAAAAATAGTTACGTATTTTCCTTTCAAACACAGTTCAAGGGGCGCATCCTACTGACCTATGCACAAGGCCAGACTTGTTAATTTCAAATCTTACTGAGATCTGATGGGAATTCTACCTTCCAATTTTTTTTTTTTTTGTAACTCAGATTAAGAAGAAAAAAATGCTCTCTGGGTGAGGAAAAGACCTAATTTTATTATACTTATTTTTGTTATGCTAAGCAGGAGTATACATTACTGCTAATTTTAAAGAACCTCAATATTTTAAAAACCCATTAACAGGGGCACCTGGCTGGCTCACTCGGTTAAGTATCCAATTTATGGGTTTCTGCCCAGGTCAGGATCTCAAGGTCTGTGGGATTGAGCCCCGCGTCAGGCTCCACAATGATAGCATGGAGCATGCTTGGGACTCTCTCCCTCTCTCTCTCTCTCTGCCCCTCAACCTCTCTACATGCATGCAAACTCTCTTTTAAACTTAAAAAAAAAAAAAAAAATTAACAGTGATTACAACAGGAGAAAAAGCAGAAAGCACCTTTTACTTTCAGGTATTTAAAGTGATTATTTAACAAGAAGGTTAACTTTTGCCAAACTCAAAAGGATTCGATTGGATCTTTAACATTATTAAGCAGACATCAGGCAAAAATGACTGGCATAGTGACTCTCTGCATACTCTCTCAAAGTACTATGATTTACGGAAAAATAGTATCTATTAAAGTTAAAACTATCATGAAGGTATAGTAATAATGATTTTAAAAACCGTCCTGGGCATAATTTTTATAAAAATTACTTAAGATTATTTTCTGCATAAGTAAGTAGAACGGTGACCAGCTGTTCTGCCACTCCTGTACCTAGTTTAGTTTTACCTTGGCTTCTGTCTCTGCTTTCTCCGATATCAGTGCTGGTAGTTGCGATTGTGTCTGCTAAGGCCATCAGAGACATCTGCTCCATCCGGCTGAGTCCTGGTAAACTAGAATGAAGTAAGTGGCCAGAGAGAACCTGAGCGTGCTCAGGACCAAAGTAAGTTGGACTGTATTGTGAAAGGTCGATAACCCTGGGCTTTGTGTTTTCTTCATCTGTCTCTAACACATGATTATCAGTCATTAAAGTCGGGATCTGAAAAAGCTCATCATAACTTTCTTTTGACAAGTGGTTTGAGTTGTTTAAAGTACTTTGATTACTAGATTTCTCTAAAGACGCATAACAGCTATCATCATCTGCTGCAAGTAAGGCATATAAAGGAAGCGGAGGGACAGAATCTATTTCTGTATAATCTGTATTTTCACTTTTGTTGAAAGCCTGGGGATCTCTGGTAGTGCTTCCACTAGCACTGATGGTGAGAGATCTAAGGCGACGCTCGTGGTTGGATTCGGCTTCATTCAGAGCCACAACCTCTCCAGCAATGCACTTGACAAGGTGCGACAAGATGGCCTTTGCTCTCCGAACTTTGCCAAGGTCCATGAGTTCTAAAAGCTGCAAAGGATGGTACTGAGGTAAAGTTGGGGAAAGAACATGAGCTGCTTCAAAAAGACCTGAATCTTCTGTGTCTACAGAAGGATCAAAGGCAGTTCTCTTTCCACAGATTTTCTGTGCAAGACTGGTCATGGATCGAGTCAGAGTTTTCTTTGGAGGATGTAATCCAGAACTTGATGAGTTACTCTGTTTTATTAAACTTATTATAGATGGAGTGCTCCCATTGTAGGACTCTGTGACAACGGGTTCTTGTTTAGAAGATGGCTGCCACTGGGAATATACATGCATTTCACAGTCCATGCCTACCACCAGGATGCCATCCCGGACCCATGACAAAGAAACAGGAAAAGGTGGAGAGCCTTCTACTGAAGAAACCAAATCCATACTTCTTAATAGCACAAATTTAGAAAGAGGCACAGCTTTAGTGCCTTCCCAGAGAGGAAATGCGAGGCTTTCCTTACCAGCCTGTTCTTGTACCTTGCCAGCCAGGGGTCCATACATAAAAAGTTTTGATCCAATTCCTACAGTGAGGATATGAGAACCATCCTCTCTGGACATCCAATCTAAGTGAACTAAATGCTTTGTGTTGGATGTGATACTCTCTTTACTGGAGAAATACACCTCTTGCTTATTGTAAGCCACTAAGTTGCTATCAATACTAATGCCAGAATCTAACACTGTATTTAATTCGTCTAAATGAATTGTCTGTTCAAGGACCCAACAGGAACCTCCTGTAGACTCACATTCAAAAATGCTTACATGCATCAAGAAGTCCTGAGAAGACCTACTATTAGATGCAGGCTGCTTATAAGCTACTGCTAACCGATTTGTATGTGCACAGCTAACTTCTACAGGCCTACCAGGGACGGTTATACTACTATTGCTATGAAGTCCATCCTCAATAAGTAACGGCCATTCTTCCCAAATGTATACAAGATCCATTTTTCCATTCTTCAATGTGGCAGATTCTCCATCTGTTACTCTGCATCTCCAGAATCTTACTTTCTCATCCGAGCATGAAGTTGCCAATAAATAAGGAGCACTGCACACAGGATATATGGAAGAAGAACTCAGATGTCCTAAAACAAAAATGATCTATTAACAAAATGTCAAATTGGATAAGTATTTCTGTTTTCATGTACTAAAGGTTTTAGTCTTTGTACGAACTCCTGTTAACAACGTGACAGCCTATATTTAGTTTAAGAGTCAACAAGATCAGTAAAATGCTTTCAGTGACGTCAAAAGGGTATACATAAAGGGCAATATTACCAAAACTGAGAACTGGAAGAGAACTCTGAGGTGGTCTGCTTCAATTCCTACATTTAATAGGTAAGGACCTTTGACCAAATGTATGATGTATCTTACACTAAATCAAACACAAGCTAGAATGACGCAGAGTTAGAAAACCTGAAATCTAATGCTGGTTTCTCAAGCCAGTAGTCTTTTCAACTCTGCTCATTTTATATATTAGTATGCATCTCATTTTAAAGATACCAATATATTTTTAAAACTGTGTCAACATTTCCTGGCTCCTTTTCTTTCATCTTTTTCAATACAATTTTGTAAGCAGCCCATGCTTACTGAAGTACTAGGTGAGCCCTCCGTAACTGATGTCTATGTGACATTACTGATGCTGAGAAGATTCTTAAGTGGGACAAAACATTTGCCATCCTTAATGTAATGACACACTCTTTTAATTTCCTAAACCACTGGCAAACTTCTTTTTCTTCAAGATGGTAGTGACTATTTTAGGTTCCTAGCCACAGGGTCTCTGATGCATCTATTCCACTCTAGGAGTCTAGAGCAAAAGCAGGTATACACAAAAGTAGACAAATACGAGTAGCTATGTTCAATCAAACTTATTTACAAAACAGGTAGGTAGCCCATAGTTTGCTAACCCATGAACTAATTACAACATAGAAATGTTATATAAGATATCTATCATATTTTAAAAGCATTTCAACATAATTTTAATAAAGTTTTTTTTAAGTCCTCATGGAGGATAGCAGTGTTGTGAAAGGACACAATTAGCATTGTCCATTGGTATGTCTGAGCTGAGTAGAGAGTAGCTGACCTTAATAGTTTTGATATTAAAAAAAAAAATTAAGACTAGGAAAAACGCTTTTTCTCTATGCTATTTTTTGCCAAACAAAATGAATTTCTCCTTTTTCCCTAGAACTCCTACTCTTCTGCCAAACTCAAGTTGGGCCAAAGTTAAATAAGAGGGCTGTTTTTAGAAATATTTCTCTTAGATTTCCCATATTATTTTAATTGGAGTTCAGTAGTGAAGATCCAACTATTCTGGCTAAGGGAACAGTTCTTAAAATTGTGTCAATACAAACATCATTCTTTTTCAAACTTTTTCTTTGCATTAATGCTTCTTTCAGTAAAATATACAAAGAAACAAAATTACAAGTTATTAAAACAATGTTAATACCCCAGCTCCTAACTTCACCAATGAGAAAAGTATTTGATAATGGCATGGCAAATTGAAAAGCATTCAAAGTCATCAGTTCAAAAAATGACAGAGAAGTAGAAAAGACCAAATGCACACTGTGACTATGAAACTCAAAGAAGTGCATAATAAAAGGTGATTTTGTCTTGGTTTTCCTGATACCCTAGAATCGTGGTTCTTCATCTATTGTATGAAGTAGAATCACCTGGGACCCTTGTTGAAACAGCCTGTGAGGTGCACCAGCATTTGTGATTCAGTACACCTGGGAGGGTGTAGCCCAAGAATTTTTATTTCTAACAAGTTCCCAGATAATGCTGATGCTGCTGGTCTGGAGATCACATTTTGAGAACCACTGCTCTAGATTAAAGATGATAAATATTACGAGGAACGACCCACTCAAAATCCCTCAGAGCACACAGCTCCAGGCAGCCACGACCAACATTATCAAAGTTGGCAAATAAGGCACAAACTTGTACTATCTCTGCCCTGGAAACGCTCAGTTTTTCTTCATAAAGACATCATGAAAATTTGTTTTGGAAATCACTACTTAATGCTACAACTCGCTGACAAATGTCAGACATCTGAAAACATAATGAGAACCTAAGTTTTCAGTTTAAGGTAAAGAGAGTGTTTCCATTTCTGCTTCCATGTGCATTTAAGAACAGGTAGCTATGCCTCTTTTTAAATACCTTACTGAATATTCATAGATTACAAAGTTTGAGTAGTCTCTTTTTACAAACTTTACAAACCTGCTGATGGCTTAACACTTATTATCTCAACTCCTTCTGGCAAATTCAATTCTTGGCTATAAACCATTTCTGAAGACAGAGTTAACTTGCTGGTACTCTGGAGATTTGCTCTGCAAGCCTGATACTTCTGTGAAAAAGGAGACAGGATCTTCTCTGGAGAAGACGAATAATGTTCTTCTGGTTGCCAAACTGCTTCAGATATTTTTGTATCTACTTTTTCATCTATAAAACATAAGAAAAGAACCAAAAACCAGGGGGAAAGGGGGAATCCCTATAAGTATTAAAATTACTATATTTTATAATCCAAAAGCCTTATAAAAGATTTTAAAACATACTAATATGATTTTTTACAATAAGAAAATGAGAGAATCAGTTTGCTTTTTCAATTAATTGAATAAACTACAGTTACCTTCACTCAATAAGAATAGCTTTAAAAAATATGCAGTGAACTATCTAACCACATATAATTTGTTAATTTAAGCCTAAAGTTCAAAAAAAATTAAAAAGACTCACCTAATGAGACAGGAATGGACTTTAAATGTAAATTCCACATGTGTAACAATGATTGGTTGTCTTGGGTGCACTCTATTACAATTAGGTAGAATTTCTCAGAAAATCCATTAGGTGAGCTGCCTGTTGGTATTAATAATTTTCACCATTAACATGGATAAATGAGACAACTTATTAAATACACCAAGTTAAAATAAGTGAATTAAAAAAAATTAAAACCCTTACCTAAAATTCTACATAGAAAGTAACATTATAGAGTGCAATCAACTTTTTTACCACATGAATTTCTATCAACTTGAAATTTTAACAATTATATGTATGCTATGCTTAAATTTCATCTTTGAATTGACAGGCTTAAAAAATCACATATCACAGTCATCACTGTCACATCATTCACATAGGTTACACTATAATAAGGAAATTTCTGAACAGAGACGATGTGACACATACTTTAAATGAACACATAATGGGGTGCCTGGGTGGCTCAGTCAGTTAAGCATCAGACTTCGGCTCAAGTCATGATCTCACAGTTCCTAGATTCCAGACCTGCCGGGCTCTGTGCTAACAGCTGGGAGCCTGCAGCCTGCTTCAGATTCTGTGTCTCCCTCTCTCTCTGCCCCTCCCCTGCCTGTGCTCTGTCTCACTCTCTCTCAAAATCAAATAAACATTAAAAAAATTTTTTTTAATGAGCACTACTACCATGATTAAAATTGTGTTGCCAAACACAATTCAAAGTAAATAACTTCCATAATGGAATGATCTATTAATGATGTTTATCTAAGAACCAAACCAAAAAAAAGTATTTATTTAATTATTCATCATATTATTTAAGAAAATTTTTCTTGGTCAAAACTCCATGATTTAAGCAGGGCATAAGCTGCTCAAAATAAACCAAAAAACTGCAACTAAAATATAAAATCAGTGACTCATTATTAACTGAAATAAAATGGACCTGGTTTAATGATAAATTTTATCCAAGTCTTCTTGGTTACAAGCTAATCTTCATTATGTACAAAATTATGTAAAGAAAAATTATAGAAACTATTTAAAACCATACAGCATATAAAAATCAGGAAAAAAAACCACACACAAATCATATTGTGTTACAAGACTAAATGAAAAGGTAACTTTGGTAACGTGTTCCAGGTGAGTTAGGCATTTAAAGCACAAGAATTAAGGGGAGGGAAAGGATAAGGGATAATAACTAAAGACAAAAGATCAGAGATCAATCTATTTCTGATAATTTTACTAACAAGAAAGAATGTCCTATTAATGAAAGTATCTGTGAAATATTTCTTCTCTTCTTAACATTATAGCAAAATAAGATGAACATTTTGGGTGTTTTCTAGAAAACTGCAATAATGAAGATAATAGCTTTTGAGTAAAAGTAAGAATTCCCTGAATATTTTAAGAAAAACTAGAAAAAAGACTTAAAGAGAAAAAAAAAAGTTTAAAATTAAAGACTCATAGAAAAGAAAATGCTGGAATAGATTATGATCACAACAAACTCAACCTTAAGCATAAGAGAGTAATTTCTTTTAAAAACCTTAAAGAGATTTGGATCATTACAATATTAATATTATTAATATTTTAATATATGAAAGGAATTATAAAGAACATTTTGTTGATATAAATAACCCTTTATCTTGTACCTGACATCTTTATTTACCAATTTTAGTATCTTTCTATCCTTATATTCAGAACTTACCAAAGCACTGTGTTGTTGCACAGTTCATGAATTCTCAGAGAAAATGACAGACTAAGTGAAAACAGTGGTAAGAAATTAGATATTTGACATAATGGTGCAAAACTCAAAAGAAAAGAAAAATAGAAAAAGGTAGAATTAAGAAATAATGCACAAGAGGAGTAAGACAAATAATCAGGAACAAATATAAAATGAAAATAATATTACTTGAGGCTTAATAATGGACTTTTAAAAGCAACAGGCACAAAAAACCAAAACCAACCAACAAAAAACCTGGAAAACAAAAGCAGCAGGCACAAGCTGTATGTATGGTTCATGTGCAAGGAAAGTCATTTCTGAGTTTGGTTTGGCTCCGTACGTGAAACTGATGACCAAGAAATTTTAGTTTCATTTTGTTCTGTTTTCCTTTATGAAAAGTAACAGTTAATTCTGAGTGTAGGAGTTTAATATAATTTTTTTAAATGTTTAACTTGAAAGTATTAAGACACTTAGTCTTTATAATTTGAAGTTTTAAGCTACTGCTTTAAAATTTTTTGTTTTAATGTTTATTTTTGAGGGAAAGGGGCAGAGAGAGAGGGAGACAGGGAATCCAAAGCAGGCTCTGCGCTTTTTTAATGCAAAGTCCAATGTGGCGCTTGAACTCACCACCATGAGATCATGACCCGAGCCAAAGAAGGACGCTCAACCGACTGAGCCACCCAAGCGCCCCAAAATACTGGTATTTATATGCTAAATAATATCAGAAACCTACATAGGAAAATTTTAAGTTCACATAGATGGTATGAAATACTATATCAACTTATCTTCATTAACTGCTTAATATACTCTAGATAATATTTCTCACTTCATAAAAAAATTATTCTTTACCTGCATCAGACAATATTCTGTCTTTTCCCAGACTTTTCTTCTCGAGGTTATTCAAAATGAAATCTTCTTGAAAAACATGAAGCAGCTGGGTTTTTCTGCCTTGCTGAATGTAAATAAATACCAACATATATAAGTTGACATATGTGTTATTTACCTAATGCTAAGTGGCCAGAAAAATAATACTTACAAGTTTGGTAATGGGATCTAATGCGATAATGCATCCTGGCCTGGCTGTTGACTGCTGACTTACTATGTTAAACACTTCACCAACATATTTCTGTTTAAAAAAAAAAAAAAAGGGATATCTCCTTTATTAAACAATTAAATTAAAAAATAATTAACATGAAATTTCAGGCATAGTAGAGAAATAAGTTCAAGTGGGGCTAAATAAGTCCCTAAGTTGCTCTCATCATAAACATTCTGGGACTTTACCTTACCTAATTATGTTGGAATGAATAAGAATTATGGCTCAGTTGGTACAGAGAAAAACAAAAGCAGTGTGCGGTGACTGCTAGGGGAAAGAATATTTCACATCTATAAATATGAAGGACTGACTTCAATCTCATGGAAATATTCTAAGAATCAATGCTTTTCAGGCATTAATTTAAAAAAATTTTTTTTTTTTACCGTTTATATATTACTGAGAGACCGAGAGAGACAGAGCCTGAGCATGGGAGGGGCAAAGAGAGAGGAAACACAGAATCCGAAGCAGGCTCCAGGCTCTGAGCTGTCAGAACAGAGCCCGGCACGGGGTTCGAACTCATAAACCGCGAGATCATGACCTGAGCTGAAGTTGGACGCTTAACCAACTGAGCCACCCAGGTGTCCCTTCGGGGATTAATTTTGAGGTAAGAAAGATGGAGCTAAAGAAACAAGCTGATATATTATGCCTATATGCTGATTTCTCAAGCTACTTATGTCCTGACTACTCTAGTCAAGGTCACATTGTTAAATTTGATCTTCAACACACTTAATCTATGAGCAGCATTTGATTCTGGTGATCACTCCCTTCTTGAACTGTCTTCACTCGACTTCCACTATACACCACATTTACCCCACTTTCAACAATGGCATGCTCCAGGGTTCAATCCTATCACTTCTCCTTTTCTTCAGTGATCTCATTCAGCTCCATGCTTTTAAATTTATATTCTGACAACTACTCATTTTATATCTTCAGACTGGGCTTCCCTCTAAACTACAGACTAGCTTACTAGGTCTCCTAGGTGTCAAACAGTCATCTCAACATTAACATGTCCAACACCAGGCTCTCAAAAATCCATGCTCTTCAAAATCTGCTACTTATACATTCTTCTCAACTCAAGGTCATTCTATTCTTCCTTGTGCTCACACACAAATGTGGGGCATCATCCTCTTTTGCTCATACAAGCCCGAATCCAGTTCAATCTTGCCTATTTGATGTTCAAACCACATCCAGATTTGTCCAATTCTTTTTTTTAAAATATAATTTCTTGTCAAATTGGTTTCCATACAACACCCAGTGCTCATCCCAACAACTGCCCTCTTCCCTGCCCATCACCCACTTTCACCTCCCCTGCACCCCCCAACAACCCTCAGTTTGTTCTCAGAATTTAAGAGTCTCTTACGGTTTGCCTCCCTCTCTCTCTGTAACTTTATTTTTCCCCCTTCCCCTCCCCCCTGGTCTTCTGTTGAGTTTCTCAGGATCCACATATGAGTGAAAACATATGGTATCTGTCTTTCTTTGCCTGGCTTATTTCACTTAGCATAATACCCTCCAGTTGTTGCAAATGGCCAGATTTCATTCCTTCTCATTGCCAAGTAGTATTCCTTTGTATACATAAACCACATCTTCTTTATCCATTCGTCAGTTGATGGACATTTAGGCTTTTTCCATAATTTGGTTATTGTTGAAAGTGCTGTTATAAACATTGAGGTACATGTGCCCCTATGCATCAGCACTTCTGTATCTTTGGGTAGATTCCTAGCAGTGCTATTGCTGGGTCATAGGGTAGTTCTACTTTTAATTTTTTGAGGAACCTCCACACTGTTAAGATTTGTCCAAATCTTACCATCTTTATCACTACCACTTGCTACCATTACAAGCCCCTTTGAGACTGTCTCTTGGACTACTATAAAGATTCTTGGATTGGCCTTTCTGATTCCACTTCTGCTCCTATGTCTAATCTATACAACAGCAAGAGAAATCCTTTCAAAACCTAAGATCACATCAATCTGTCAATGGTTTCCATGTTCTTCAGATTAAAAGCCAAAGTTACCAAAATGGGCCATACAGCCCATTGTATGATCTGGCCAGGCTGATTTTCCAACTTTATCCCTGACTACGTTCCACCTCACTTACTCAGCTCCAGTCACAATATCCTCCTTGCTGCTCCTGTACATACTAAACATGCTCTGACCTCAGCATCTTTGCACTAGCTGTTCCTCTTCCTAACATACTCTTTCTCTAAATATTCACATAGCTAGCTCCTTCATCTCCATTAGATCCTTTCTCAAACGGTAACTTCTCTGTAAGGCTTATCCTGACCAGCCCCTTATTTGGCATTCTCTACTACTTCTGCGACATGGTTTCTCTCCACAGTATTTATTAATATATTTTTACCTTTTTTCCTATAGCCCTTCACTAGAATGTAAGCTCAGATTTTTGTCTGCTCTCTTCACATCTAAATTCCTAGCATTTAAATAATACCTGAAAAATAGAAGGCCCTCAATAAATATGCGTGTTTCTCCTATAACACTCTTGTATGTGTTTTGAAAAACCCTGCATTCTGGAAAACCACACATTAAAAATAACTTAGGAAAAAAACAGGATTGGAGCAGACCCGTGACGCTATGCAATTATATAACTAGAACATTAACAAAAACGTTAACTGGTAGCTGAGGAGATGGCTTGAATTCCCTGAACAATAAGCTCAGTGAGGTTGAAGGTTACCTCAGGGTTCATTTAAAAACACCAAACCCAAGAGTGGAAATGCTGGCTTGCTGGTGGGTTGCTATTAGCTGTGTAGAGGAAGAAGCACCACCTATCATAAGACAAAGGCTTTGTGATGAGTTGAAAGGACAATAACTGAACTGCAACGAAGTTGAGAGCTTTTTTCTTTCGTGGTTTAAGATTAAAATTCTACTGCTGCTACTCCAGCTCCCAGTGTCTTGAAAACACTACAGGTGAATCAACAGAACTTCCACATTTATCCTGCCAATCATCCTCATTCATTTCTGAGCAAAGAAGCATTAGAGAAACACATATTGTAGGAAACCAGACTTTATACTTTTGGAATGAATAAAAGAAATGGTTTCTTTTTAAAGAAGCTAAGAATCACTATAATGGTACCTTACAAATGTGAAAAAAATGAAATAACTAGAAAATATACATCTATTTACTACAAATTGTATGTCACAATTCTAGAACATGCCCAATAAATATAAATTACTTATCTAAAAACATCATACTATACACTTAATTTTAAAAGCCATTTACTTACAGAAATTTCAGGATTGGAAAGCTCATATAGAAGTTTCTTGGCATCAATAACAGCTTCATATAATCTCAGATACTGCCCATCGCTTGCTACAAAGCATGCACTAGGAGAGTTGCAGTATGCACCTAGAAAGTATTTACGGACACTTACAATTTAACCCTTAAATAATAATGTCAGAAAATCTAAATCTCTTCAATAAGAATTAGAAAGCTCACCTAGACAGTAGCTGGGTATAAGAGTGGGCAGCCATGCCACATTGGAAAATGCAGAAACATGTAGAGAATTAATCCGGGCCAGTTCAGAAACACCTCCAGAAAAAGACAATGGCCCAACGGGATCAACCCTCCAAAGAATAAGCTCACTATAAACTGCATTGGGATCCTGAAATGTCACATCAATGCTGCTTTTATTCTGTTGTGCCACAGAACATTCTTCAATATTTACGGGATCATGAGGTTGCTTTTGGTTATCGACATCCGGTGTCCTTAGTGCATTATGGTGTGACGTCGTCAGCAGTAACGGTAATACTGAATGGCAAGCTAAATCGTTAAGATGAAACCGATGACCACAATATCTGGATTTATGAGAAATACTGAGAACTGTAGAAAAAGCAGATTCTTCAGCAAAACTGACCAGCCACTGATTCAGAGAGCCATCAGCATGCTTTGAGATCATCATAACATTAGGGGTAAAAATACTTAATTTTAAACTATTAGTTGATTTACTGTGACCAGAGGAGATTAGCATTGATGTGGACCGAGTGAGACTAGAAGGTTTTTGTTTTCCTTGCTGAATAGCCAAGTCAACATTCTTGGTGCAGGCATACATCACTATGCTTTTACAGAGAGAGTTTGCATCACCTGTGGGGAAAGCTACAGGAATTCTGGAAACAAAGGACACCTAGAATTAAGAAAGCAAGCATTAGAACATATGAAATAATAAAAAGAGGTATTACAAAACAGTACCCACATTTAACAAGAAGTAGCTCTCCAGAGATTGTAATAATAGTACCTGGACTTGACGAAACATACCAGGCTGGTATTCGTCCAGCCAATCCACATGCCAAACCAGCAAAGAACCATCCATGGGATGAATACTGAATAGCATGTCTGCATTTTTACTCCATTCAGACAGAAGTACTTCAATCTGATGATCAATGGCAGCGGAGGGTAATGGTACAAAACTTGAATTTGGTACCATTTTATCACTGCCCAATTCTTTTTTTTCATGATTTGCTTTCAGATCATCAACACCATCATCCATTTCTATGAGCAAAAGAATTCATGACCCAGTAAATACAATTAAGCTATTACTATAAATTAAGAAACACCTTTGTAAATACATTCAAGATTAAAAACATAACAGCTTTCCTATAAAAAAGAAAGTGGCTCCTTTTTAAAAATAACTTCGCTCCAGGAATATAAGACCATTAGAGTTAACTCTAGAAAGCCTATAGGACTGACTCAGTGGATTAATGGTAGAGTACTAATACTGGACTAGAAAATAGCAAAACTGGTTGTACCACAATTTACTCAGAAGTAAAACATACTACTTGTCTGGACCTTAGTTTTTCTCACAGTAAAATCAAGGAGTTAGAACAGGGGATATAATTCTGGGCTGAAATATATTATTGGAATGCAATTTGTATTTTCTTCATAATATTAGATTTTTAAAAACATGAGTCCACTGTACTAGTGATGCTCTAGGTGTATACACTCATAACTGATAGGACACCTTAAAGAAACTATTTTAAAGGAATACACTTAAAGTGCAATTTCCAGATTTCCTTCAATAACACAGGTAACTAAAACTGCTATACTGAACTATTAAAACAGGTACATATGCATATTGGGTGACCTCTATTTCAAAAATCCTGGCCTCTACGCTTGGTTAGGAAAATAGAGCCGTTCTTAAGAGAGACTCAAAAAATGGTAAGACTGTTTATCAGATTTAAAAAATTTGTTAAGACATACAAATTATTAAGAAAAAAAATTTAACAGAAAAATAGGCAAAAAGCAGGAAGAGGCATACCACAGAAGAGCTAAAATAATTCTATTCAATTTGCCCCAAGAAAATGACATGTAAAACAAGATGCCATTTTCCCCATATCAAGTGGCAAAAATATTATGAAATATAATGAAAAGCTCCAGTGTTGGCAAGGATGTGAAAAAAGGTTATGTGGATCTATTAGAAAAGGGTATTATAAACACTTCTGGAGGGTAATTTGGCAAAAGTTATTGAAATCTAAAATGTCCACACTCTCTGGCAATTCTGTATCTGGAAATCCTCTTATGTAAAAATTCACAGGAAGATTAAAAGATGTGTCATTGTACCATGATCAGTATAGTGAAAAATAACTTAAATCAATTTAAATGTCAATCAAAGAGAAAATACTCAAATTTTCTCTTGGTAAGGAATAATCAAGAGCTGGTAAAAATCATGAGATGGAAAAGGGCCCATAAGTGAATTTAAAAAGCAAGCTGCAGGTAGATCAGTGTTTTTGTTTAAAAAATGAATACCTACAGCACAACTTAAAACAACAACAACCATATGTATGTTTGTATGAGCACAGAAAAGAATAGATCTTGGAAGTACACTCATACAATATACAATTATTTTCCTAACTGTACTGTTTGATTTCTTTTTTTTTAATGAGCCCATACAACCTTATAATCAAAACAAAACTTTTTGAAAACAGAAATATTTATGAACTACAAACTGTAGCAGAGATGGCTAGCTACCCACCACAAACTCTTGCTTCCTAGTCCTCAGTATAGAATGACCACCCAGTCAGGGACTGCATGGGCCTTATGACTAGTCTTTGCCAGTTAAATTAGAATATAAATGTTTGTGATCTGTGCCAATTCTGAGTTAAAGATGTTGAGAAACAGCTAAACCTTATCCCCCTCCGCAGACTCTTCCAGCTCCCAACCTACCTGAGGCTGAATGCAGACTTTAAGGCCCTAGTACAATCACCTGAGGATTTCACTGAATTGCAGATTCTTAAAGATCGTGCATTTCTAACAAGCCTCAGGTAATGTCAATGCTACTAGGCCACACGTAGTCCTTTAAGTAACAAGGCCCTAGCGGCTGACAAGAGCGTAAGTATGGAGAATCCTGAGCCTCTATCATCCCATAAAAGAAAGCCACTTGCAACAGGAATGTTAAATGAGCTGGATTATTAAATGAGCTACTCCAAATCTGTATTACACCACTGAAATTCTGAGTTTCTGACAGGAGCTAGTTTTAGCCAAATATAGACAATTTAGCTATTCTCAACAAAACTTGACATTTTTTTTTTTTTTTTAATCCTTGTTAAAGCTTTACCTTCATCAGATTTTACGTCTGCCTGATTAGAGTCTTCTACACTGGGCTCAGAAGATGGCTGTTCAAAACTTTTTCTAAGTTGCTGTAAAAATACTTCCATGGACAAAGTAAAATGCAACTCTTTGTTGTTCAGCCAGTGTACCACAAAAGGCCCACTCTTCTCATTATTGTCACTTAGACTTAGAGATGTGATAGAAGGAAGAAGTGGAATGTCTATAAAGAACAACAAAACACACACAATATTTCTATCATACACAATATTCAGGTCTCATATTTTTACTATTAACTATTACATTTATCTTTACACTTCTGTAACACATTTTAAATAAGATTCCCAATATAATGTTTGCCACGATTATTAGTAACAACAGCTTTAAATGATAAATTTAACATGCCTATTATAAAGGAAAACAATTATGTATTCTAGGTCCTATAGCATAATTTATATACACATACAGATATTTTATTATCTTTTTTAATATGAAATTTATTGTCAAATTGGTTTCCATACAACACCTAGTGCTCATCCCAACAGGTGCCCTCCTCAATGCCCATCACTCACTTTCCCCTCCCTCCCACCCCCCATCAACCCTCAGTTTATTCTTAGTTTTTAAGAGTCTCCTATGCTTTGGCTCCCTCCCTCTCTAACTTTTTTTCTTTCTTCCCCTCCTCCATGGTCTTAAGTTTCTCAGGATCCACATAAGAGTGAAAACATATGGTATCTGTCTTTTTCTGTATGACTTATTTCACTCAGCATAACACTCTCCAGTTCCATCCACGTTGCTACAAAAGGCCGTATTTCATTCTTTCTCACTGCCACGTAGTATTCCATTGTGTATATAAACCACAATTTCTTTATCTATTCATCAGTTGATGGACATTTTGGCTCGTTCCATAATTTGGCTATTGTTGAAAGTGCTGCTATAAACATTGGGGTACAAGTGCCCCTATGCATCAGCACTCCAGTATCCCTTGGGTAAATTCCTAGCAGTGCTATTGCTGGGTTGTAGGGTAGCTTTATTTTTAATTTTTTGAGGAACCTCCACACTGTTTTCCAGAGCGGCTGCACCAATTTGCATTCCCACCAACAGTGCAAGAGGGTTCCCGTTTCTCCACATCCTCTCCAGCATCTATAGTCTCCTGATTTGTTCATTTGAGCCACTCTGGTGTGAGGTGATATCTCAGTGTGGTTTTGATTTGTATTTCCCCGATGAGGAGTGACGGTGAGCATCTTTTCATGTGCCTGCTGGCCATCTGAATGTCTTCTTTAGAGAAGTGTCTATTCATGTTTTCTGCCCATTTCTTCACTGGATTATTTGTTTTTCAGATATCTTCTTTAATTCAAAAAATATTTTCATTAAGAAATAAATCTGTGATTTGTGGATAGTTAATAGGAAAGTGTCCTTAATTTACATACAAACTGGTAAGAAATCTCTTTTAACCTAATCTACCAAAAAAAAATTCCATCAATATGATGTCAGAGGAACAAGTGATATATTTATCTTGATTTTAACCACTTTTTAATTTAGAGACTGACAGTAACTTTTTAAATGATGTACCTAACTCTAAGCTAGATAATTCTATTTATTAGCATCAAGATTCAAGTTGTAAAGGAGAAACTGAGATCCCTATCTTGTACTCAAGCAAGGCATTTAAGACAAACGAACTCAGCTAAAAAAAATTCTTTCTTGGTAGTACTTTTCATCTAATTGCTAAATTAAGTATACTGACGTACAAATTCAGAGTAGAATGTGACAAATGATAGTCCCTAATTAATATAAAGGTGAAGAAAAATTTGTCTATCATATTAAATCAAACCTAAATCTAGATCATGCAGATATCTGCTAAACAGTAAAGGCTAGATTGGATTCACAAAAGGTTAACAATTTTCCACACAACAAATTTATTGATTTTTTTAAGGGAGAGATAAATAATTTGAATTAATGACCTGTGTCAGACACCAATGAAAACAGTATTACAGAGGATGAATGATAAAATGAAGAATAAAAAAAACCTTTCTCCTATCCCTTCTGCTGGAGGCAAATTCTAAGAGTTGACAGATATATCCAATCCAGGAACTCTGTTTATAACTGTACATTCATTACTGTAATTATCTGATTAGCATCTATCTCTTCTCTCCTGATTATATGCTTCATGAAAGCAAGGATCACATCTGTTTCTATTACCACTGTACCTCCAGCTCCTACCATATCTCTGGTTGCTATAATGGCACAGACCAAACACTCAATAAAAGTCTTGAGGTATTATATTGCCAGTTCTACTACCCCTAGGTGCCTATATATTAGTGTCAGGGAATGCGAGAGTGCCCTAAGAATCCTAATGAGTATGATTTTCTGATTTTCAAGCAACAATCAACACAAGAGAGATTGGCAATGCCTCTAGGAGATCACAGACCTAGCTGTTAAACACACAAGAAGGAGAGGCTAATGGAGGCTTTTAACAGAAGCATTCTGGGTTAAGACGAAACTTACATTTCTTCTGTCTCCTGACCTCAAAGAATTTCATTAAAGCCATTTTTTTATGAGAGATCTTCAGGGAATGGGTATTAAGAGAACATTCTCTATGAGCTCCTTTCCTTTATCTATGGATGGGCAAATAAGGGAAGCTCTAAGAGTTTGGCCTTGAATAACAAACACAACATCCAGAAAGGTCATTCCAAAAGGTCTAAGGTGGGAAAAGAAGATCTCCATGGTGTCTAATCTAGCTGCTAATAATATTATTTTGCTTTGATTTGTTATATTCATAATGGCTTTTCATTAAGGACCTACACTCTAAAAGAAAGTTTTAGAGTTTTTCTTATTGGAAGGTCATCAAGGAGATGCTACATTGAAACTTAGTGTTTATTTTCTGTAACAACTCAGACTTTTCCATTAAAGCAAGAATCCAAGCTTTCTTTATTCTCAACATGTTGTCCTTCATTCAGAAGAGACTTTCAAAACTATTCCAGTGATCTCAGAGTTGCCTGTGGATATTACAAGCACTGTCAGTATATGTTTTTTGATAAAGGTAATGGTATTTCCCAAGCCTAGGTAATGTTTTCATAAAACTAGTTCAGTGTTAGGACCCCCAGGTGACTCTGTCGGTTAAACATCTGACTCTTGATTTTAGCTCAGGTCATGATCTCATGGTTTATGAGACTGAACCCCACGTGGGGCTCTGGGTTGGGAGCTCAGAACCTGCTTGGGATTTTCTCCCTCTCTCTCTACTGCTCCTGGGCTTGCACATTGTCTCTCTCAAAATGAATCAACATTTAAAAAAAAATAGTTCAATATTGTCCCCTTTCATTTTCTTGGCTCATGAATTATTTTAGAGCTGGGACTGTTGTTAACCAAATTTGCCAGTAAATACTCTTTACTCCTTCTGTAAATATCCCTATATTTAACTTACCAGAGCACTTCTCACTTTGATTCAGGTAACTAATGAACCATATTTATTGCTATTTTTCCTTGAAGAATGCAATAGTACAGCAACAATCCAGTATACTATATGAAAATAGGTTTACTTTATGCATAAGGGTATCTGCAAATATACAAAAACTCAATAGGGTTTATCTATGGCAGACAAGGACTAAGGTACGGCACAGGTGAAAGGAGGCTTTCACTTTTCACTTTCTGTACAGATGGTATTTACCATGCGCAAATACTGTTTTTAATCTTTTTCTCAGTAATATTCTAGTTCTAGTAATATTCTAGTTCTGCTTTAAATGTCCCAACTGTGACCACTTGTTTTTTAAACTCACAGAAAATATTTACTGAAATGATGAGCACTTTAATTTTGAAATTCAAAGATCCAGATACCCTAGATCTTTTAATCTAACAGTGCATTATCTCACTAGTAAGATAAGTTTAATTCCCATTTACAACTTCTATATATTTATGCCCTATTTCTGGAATGTCTCCTAAAATCAAGCATTAGACATAAGGGTTTTATTTTAACAACCATACAATAGTTACAAAATACTACTTTGTGGTGTTAACCTGTTAAGTTTTAGCTCAAATCTCAACTTTTTTTTTAAGCTTTATTTATTTTTGAGAGAGAGAGAGAGACAGAGTGTGAGTGGGGGAGGGGCAGAGAGGGAGACACAGAATCTCAAGCAGGCTCCAGGCTTTGAAGTGTCAGCACAGAGCCTGATGCAGGGCTCGAACGTTCGAACCATGAGATCATGACCTGAGCCAAAGCTGGATGCTTAACCCACTGAGCCATCCAGGCTCCCTGAACATCTCAACTTTTGAATGAACTGATTAAGAATCTCAATGACTAAAAAAAAAAAATTTTTTTTTTCAGAGAGAGGGAGGGGGCGCAAGTGAGCGAGGGGCAGAGAGAGAAAGAGAGAGAAAGAGAGAGAAAGAGAGAGAGTGAGAGAATTCCAGGAGGGTCAGAGACAGAGAGAGAGACAGAGATGTGGGGTTCGTGCTAACCCAATGTGGGACACGAATTCATGAAATGCGAGCTCATGACCTGAGCCAAAGTCAGATGCTTAACAACTGAGTCACCCAGGTGCCCTACGACTTCTTAAGATTTTAAATCACAAACCAAGTCATAGCCTTAAAAAGCAAACAAGTAAACAAAAACCTATCCTATGTCATTACTGAGCTGGCTATAACAAAGTTAGGTGAACAAGTCACCTCCAATTTTTTACTTATTCAAAACTAGAAGTATAACTTATTTGTTACCAAATCAACTTACTCAATTCCAGCAACATTTTTGGAACAGTGTTCTCTTACCTGTGGCTGGGTTGATGCTGGCTGCAATATGAAAGTGGCAAAGTGCATTGGCGTGCAGGGGAGCATTCCTGTGGACATGATGAGGGTCCTGCTGGTGTGGCAGGTATCCAGTATGTGCTACAAGAGCAAGTGATCTCCTCCGACCTCTGCGAAAATGTCTCAGGTTGACCTGTGTGAATAAAAACAAAGTAAAACCATCATTAAAAGTAAAACAATCGTTACATAATGATTGCTTGACATTACATATACCCTATTTCATTTTTTAATTCTAATTAACTTTCAATTACAGTATAATTACAGCTATATTAGCTTCAGGTGTACAATATAATGATTCAACAATTCTATTGGTTACTGAGTGCTCCTCATGATTAAGTGTACTTTTAATCCCCTTCAACTAATTCACCCATGCCCCAACCAACTCCCCTCTGGTAACAATCCATTTGTTTTTTTGTCTTTTTTTGTTCATTTCTTGTTTCTTAAATTCACATGAGTGAAATCATATGGTATCTGCCCTTCTCCGACTTATTTCATAATACCCTATTTCAGATGAGTTTGAATGTACAAATATTTTTCAGTACTTCTGTGCAGCAAATTTGAACTTGAAGAATAAGCTTAGAACTTAACTGCCTAATTTCTTTTAACCATCACACAATACTTTGCGATTTTTATTTGGTTTATTTTCTGATAATTAATTAATTTTATAAAACAGAACTTTAACAACGTGTCTGTGGATAATGATGTCTCTATGTGTACTGTTCCCTTTGCATCCACAGTTTATACCCTATGAGCACAAAGCACTGAATAGTATTACCATCATACATTAGGATGTTATTCCATAACTTGCAAAGCTTTTTCAGATATCACTTCATGTGACCCACAAGGCAGACAGTACTGATTTTGTTATTCACATCTTTCATATGATATAATAGTTTCTACAGAACCCAAAGTCACCTAAACATAGAACAAGAGTCTTCAGATTCCTAGTCAAGAACTTCGTTCAGCTATTATACATAACCATTCTATTACTTGTTGAGTCTCCCAGAAATATATATGTAATTATATTCTGAGCCCTGAGAATACTCTCCAAGTTTGAAAAATAGTTGTTCCATAATCATACAAAGCATTCAAAGATAAATCACTTCAGAACACTTTGTTTTCAATATCAAGAAAATGGGAAACTGTATTATTAGTCTATGTTCAATTAGTCTACACATTAAAAATTTACTTTTACTTTTCACACTACTTAGTAAAATAGAATCAAACTTCTTTTTTTTTAATGTTTATTTATTTTTGAAGGAAGAGAGAGCATGAGTGGGGGAGGGGTGGAGAGAGGGAGGAGGGGGGGAGAGGGAGGGAGGGAGAGAGAGAGGGAGAGAGAGAGAGAGAGAGAGAGAGAGACAGACAGACAGACAGAATCCCAAGGAGGTTGTGGGCTCTGAGCTTATCAGCACAGAGACAGACATGGGACTCAAACTCACAAAACTGAGATCATGACCTGAGCTGAAGCTGGATGCTTAACCGACTCAGCCACCCACACGCCCCTCTGATAAACTATTCTAATCATTCCTATAATTATGACAAAACACCCCAACCTGTGAACAACAGCAAATATACATATATGCATATATATGTAAAAAAATTATTTTTAGAGTCAAATCTTTGCATTCTCAGATTTTCATTTACTTTGTTATTTTAGCTAAGTCAACTGTAATCTTTTTGTTATCATTAGTTAACTTAAGATTAACTTCATAATTATAAGTACTTTTATGCTCTAGGCAAATCCTTAAAAATATTTTTTAATATTTATTTATTTATTTTGAGAGAGAAAGAGCATGAGCAGGGGAGGGGGGGGGAGAGAGAGAGAGAGAGAGAGGGAGGGAGGGAGGGAGAGAGAGAGAGAGAATATCCCAAGCAGGCTCCCCACTGTCAGTGCAGAGCACATGTGGGGCTTGATCCCACACACCGCAAGCTCAGGACCTGAGCAGAAATCAAGAGTCAGATGCTTAACTGACTGAGCCATTTAGGCGCCCCCTTAAGAATATTTTTTGAACGAAACAAATTATAAAGTTTTCTGAGAATCATTTTCCTAATATACATATATGTCTTCATACCTAACCATATAACTTTGAATATTAACTAGGATGAATGTTACAAAAAAGGCAATGTACAAGGGGTTTTAAAACTTGTAGGAAATAACATCTAATAAAAACACTTACATCTGAAGCATTTTGAATTCGTTCTTTACTAGAAGCATTTCTTTTGAAGTTATTTGTTAAATTAATTGGTTCGGTCCAATGGCTGCAGTCACCTCCATAGAGCAAACAATCATTTGGTAAAAAGGTCTCTACCCACAGACGACATACATTATCTTTGCAGCAAGTCAACAACACATTACATACAGAAGCCCTGAGGAATAAAAAGATTTTAGAGGCAAACATATAAATTTCATACGGTATAATATTCTACAGTGTTTCTGTAATTATTTAAATGCACACAACTGGAGTACCAATGAAGAAATGTCAATATACATTTATGCAATATATTTAGTCAAAACCATTAAAACTGAGTGGGTATTTGATCTCATCACAGCAAATGCCTGCTAACCTATTTCTTTTCTGCTTAGAATGTGGTACTTTTAAGAATCTAAAATTCACTTACATCCAAAGAACAAAGACTGAGATAATGCCATAATCCCTCAGTCAGTAAGCAAGGAAAAACACATTTTCTTTAAAAATTTTCTGATTTATCCATTGAATGGTTACCATTTGAATTCTTTCATAATGCTTTATTTTTGCTTTCTGTGAAGACTCATGCACATTGGTCACTAACAAGCTACACTATTTAGTATACTTATTTTCTCCATGCTTAATATATTCCAAAAGCAGTGAAGCACAAGAGAAGAAAAACCATGATAAAATAATTAGTAGCCACCTCCTTCCTTATTCTTGACTGTCAGTGAATTTACTATCTTTCCACTCACAAAAGCAAAATCAATTACATATATATTAATAAACCCCATAAGCATGAGGAGTTCAAAGGCTGAACTCATATCAACAAAGACTACATTCTATTGAGGAACTCCTGCAAAAAAAAAAAAA
Organism: Panthera uncia; assembly: GCF_023721935.1. Lineage (NCBI taxonomy): Eukaryota > Metazoa > Chordata > Mammalia > Carnivora > Felidae > Panthera > Panthera uncia. Next base: position 14,130,204 of record NW_026057577.1, on the reverse strand, counting down.
AAAAAAAAAAAAAAAGGAAAGGAAGAAAGAAAAAGTCACAATATCTTGCTTGTAGTAGACACAGACTCAAACATATCAGAATTAAAAAGAACAATCAGTACAAGGCTTCTATCAAGTAACTCAGCAAGTTAAAGAAAAATAAAACGGAAATCAAAATTTTGTGTAGTAGTCAATTAAACGTTATCTGCTTGATTAAAAAAAAGAACAACTATAAAGGGGAAGAAAAAGGAAAACCGTGTATTGTCTGGGTTGCTCTCCCCTTCAGCTTCCCTCTCTTTTCTCACCTCTCCCTTCCCCACCCACTTCTCTGTCTACTCCTCTGCCTTTCTCCCCTTTCCATCCACTCTCAGGCCTCCCTCCCTCTGCCTTCTCCCACAATTCTCTGCTTCTCAGCCTAGCTAGGCCATTCTCTCTTTCCACCTGTCCCCACTTGCTAGGGCACCTCCTTCTTTCCTTTCTGAATTCTGTTTTCCTACTCCTTTCTCCTTCCTCATGCCTCTCCTTCCTTTTGCATTTTTTCTCCATCCTCCTCTGATCTATCCTCTTTCCTTCTCAGCGTTTCTCTCTTGTTCATTTGCATCCACAAAGGTGGTGACAATGAGATTAAAAGCAGGCAATCAGAACAGAAGAAAATACATCAAAGGCAATAGGAAAAGTTAAAGGTTCACAGAGCCCATCTGTAACTGGCAGAATGCACAGGCTTATGAAGGAAGAGGAGAAAGTAGTAGACTGAAGGGCTGAATAGAGAACAATCAGAAGAGGCATTAAGAACTTAGGCAAAAGCAACAAAACAAGCAAGATACACAACTCAGAAGCATAGAGAGGCCTTTGACCTAGGAGTGTGGTGGCCCCAGGTGACCCTCCTCAAAATACTAGACCTTACAGACAATCAGTATAAAGAGGTGCCAGGTAATCTAAGAGAATGGAAGAAATTCCCTGCTCTGTGTGAGGCATTTCTCTAGCAATATGGCCTTTCCTCACTTTGTATCAGGGGAGCTCATTTGCTCATATTCAGGTATAACCACCACCCCTCAGTAAAAGGTATTACCACATGGAAGGCAAGCATGTGATAGGTAAGTGTCTATGACACCTGTGACAGCTACAACAAGACAGTGTGTCCCATCTTCATGTAACAACAGGCCAATTGTTTTTGCAACTAGTTATCTAGGGAAGGGTATACAACAAACCTTCCACTTATCCTACATTCATCGGTGTTTAGTGAAGAAGTATATGCTCATTACAAACACTTTCCCATTCTTTTCTCTCAAGCCAGCAGTACCCTCGCATAAAGTATTACCATTTGGCTGAGTATCTGAATTTTACGTGAAAAACAAAGCACCTGTATAGCCCAGTGAAGATGCCGTATCAGAAAGAGCAATGGTTTAGTTGATAATGGGATCTCTGTCATTCTCAGAAGGGGTCAGCCTTCCTACCACATACCTGCAGGCAGCTGGTAAAACAAAAATGAAACCTAAAAGAGCTCAGGGAGATTAGCTGGTTCGTAAATGACATGGACCAAAAGAAAAATTCTTGAGACGTCTAAAGATACTGTAACAAACAGAAATTCTAGTCCTATGCCACAGTTCCTGTACAATGTAGTTGATAAGAGATAAAACGAACACAAGCAGAAAGAGAAATTGCTATGCCTCACTGGTGTTACTAGGCATTCGTGACAGCCCAGTGCAAGGCACCTGCCTCTGCCTCCACCACGATCCCTTTTACCAACACCGAGTGAATTAGGTCAGGTACAGATGTGAGTGTCCTCTCTCAAAAGATAAATACTTCATAAGCCTCTTTTTCAGTATTCTGATGGTCTCACCATGTGCAAATGAAAACACTTGGATGTATCAGAAGAAATCAGCCTCCAAAATGACGTAATCTTTATGGTTTGCAATGACAGCTATTTTTATTGTGGCCATTTGCAAATTTTTTTTTAAATATGTATTTTTTTAACATTTTATTTTTGAGACAGAGAGAGACAGAGCATGAATGGGGGAGGGTCAGAGAGAGGGAGACACAGAATCTGAAACAGGCTCCAGGCTCTGAGCTGTCAGCACAGAGCCCGATACGGGGCTTGAACTCACGGACCGCGAGATCATGACCTGAGCCGAAGTCGGCCGCTTAGCCGACTGAGCCACCCAGGTGCCCCCATTTGCAAATTTTAAAAGGAGAATTAACACATACCACAGCTCATTACATTCTGAACACATTTTTGTATATGTGGGCAATGGTCTCAGAGGTACTGTAGAGCAACAGTTCACCAAGTGAAGCTGGAGTGAGCTCTTTTGCCAACAACAGACTGTCCACACCACTCTCTCCCTTAGCACACTCTGCCACATACTCCTGACACTACTGGTCCTAGAAGTGTCCTACTCCTATGCTTTATTAGCCTGGATGGCTGGGGTAGGAATAATGGTAACTACTGTACTAGAAAAGAGCTCAAAAGATCAGGTATAACAATGATGGAAACACGTCATCATACATTTGTCCAAATCCATACAGTGCACAACCGGAACTGAACCATACTCTCAACGATGGACTTTAAGGAACAATGTGTTGAGGTAGGTTCATCAGTTATAATAAATATACACTCTGGTGGGGGAGGCTGATAATAGGGGAGGCTATGCATGTGTGGGTGCAAGGGATAGATGGGACATTTGTTTACCTGCCACTCAATTTTGCTATGAATCTTAAACTACTTTTAAAAATCAGTCTTAATATACATTTTTGAAAAAAAAAAAATCTGGATATACTCTGCTGGCTCAGAAGAGCAAAACTAAAGTCAACAAATGATCCAGGTACCCTCCCACGGATCAGTGACAAAAGGTTAAGGGAAAAACTGTATTGTTCCATGGTGTAACCAAATTGAAAATGGCCATCAAACAAAAAGGGATTTCTACTTATACTTAAGTAATAGGTCTCTGTACCTTACTAAGTACAGGCAAAAGCTCAATGGGTTATCCAGTCTTGCAAGAATAAAGGAAAGAAAAGAAGTTATTAACAGGTGTACTTGTACATGACTGCATAGATTAAACTAATACCTAATTCAGAGAATAGTAATCTTTTAACCCACTCTCTTTTCCATAAAGATGTTAGATACAGTTAAAGAAATGTTTGAGGCCTTGTGTTATAGCCTCTCAATAAAGCAGCTTAAAAAAAAAAGGGATACCAGAGGAGATACACAGAGAAGGAACAAGATTGGGGACTGAAACGTGGAAAGGTCCATGTAAATGGCAATATAGAGAAGGACTAAGAGACAAAAGAACTGGATACTTAACAAAGAGAAGAAAAGATGTACAATTCTGTCACTTATAGACATGTGAGATGGAGATAAATTATCCTTTCCCATGGCTCTCCTGTGATATGTCAGTCATAGCTGACCCATGGCCAGACATCTGCAGGCCAAGGATTATCTGATATTACTAAAATCTTCATAGGCCAAAGTCCTATAGCTGTGGATTCTTAAAGCGAGAAGAGCACTCAATGTCACAAAGATGATGTTCTCTTAATACATAGATAAAATGACTAAATCGCTGACCTAGGCATATATTTGCTTGTTTTACGCCAGGAAAATCCATTTACAGCTCGAGGATGGGCCAGATATATAAAGGAAAAGTCCATTTCTCCTTGGGATTGTTTTTCTGAACTTTTATCCGGAGAGGTAACAGCTGTCCGCCAGTTTTCTACATTATACCATACCTTTAAAAGACAGTCATCCTAATGAAAAAAAAACAAAAACAAAAATAGAAAAACATTTATATCAGAATTAATTTAAAGGTTAAGTCAAACAGCAAAAGTAAGAACCTTCTCCCCACTTACAGGAATTTAGGGGTGTGAGGTGTAGTTGGCACAGAGGAACTGAGAAGAAAACATCTGATTGAAACTTTTCTATTAGCATTCCATAATCGTGCTCTGAGAATTAAGGTATGAATGTGTATATTTTGCAAGGAATGGATCAAGGAAAATGCTAGTTACCATACAGGAATCACTGAGAAAAGATTCACGGATAAAGGGTTTATTTTCCCACTTAGACAAATATCAAATAAGAAAGCATTACCACTAGCAGGCTTACGAGGACTGCCAATTTTTTTAAACAAAAGTTTTCATGAAGTATAATGTGAACGTCCAAAGAAAACGTTGAAGATAGTAATGATGAGTTAATAGCTACTACTATATAAGATATTCCAAGTTTATTTATTTTGAGAGACAGCCAGAGAGCTAGAATGTAACCAGGGGAGGGGCTGGGAGGGAAGGAGATGGAGAATTCCCAGCAGGCTCCACAACATCAGTGAAGACACAGGGCTCCATCTCACAAACTGAACTGCGAGATCACGACCTGAGCCAAAATCAATCGTTGGTCACCTAACTGACTGAGCCACCCAGGCGCCCCAAAATATTCTAAGTACAATTAAAATCGCATCTGCTAATTTGGGAAGCATGGATAAAACAAGGGGCACTACAACGTACCAGGTTCTGCTTTTAAACTATAATTGCACTTCCACTGGTAAAGTCCATCAGAACAAACTCCATTTCTCTCCTAAAAAAACCTCACTGAAGATTTAGGGTAGCTCACATCTTGGGTCTACAGAAAGGTTTGAACCATGAGAACAATTAATTTCAGACAATTATGTGTATATGAACTGTTTGGAGATCCAATGATTACAAATAAAATAATTCCAAGGAAAAATATACTGCTGGGACATCAGCACGGCAAAATATGAAAATGGTTACAAATGTCCTCTTAGAAAGTCGGTATATCCTTATATTTGCCCAAAAAAATTAATTACTTGCCCCAAATAAAAAAGTTGGTAAATGGCAGATTTACATTCAGATCTATCTTTAAGTCTATGTTTCAATTATACCATACTATCTTTTAGAACAATAATAGCCTGTTTTCACTATATTTTAAATATTTTTATTAGATTTTTTTTAACGTTTATTTATTTTTTGAGACAGAGAGAGACAGAGCATGAACGGGGGAGGGGCAGAGAGAGAGGGAGACACACAATCGGAAGCAGGCTCCAGGCTCCGAGCCATCAACCTAGAGCCTGACGTGGGGCTCGAACTCACGGACCGCGAGATTGTGACCTGAGTCGAAGTTGGAGGCTTAACCGACTGAGCCACCCAGGCGCCCCTAGAATATATTTTTAATAGAAAATATTTTCAACTTAAATAAAAGAATAAAGCCAGTTAAGGTTTTTGAAGTTTCAAAATAAACCAACAGCAATAGCAATTTCACAAGATTACCTTCCCAGCAGTGGCAAAAAATTCTCCATCTGGTGAAAATTTCATTAAATGAATTTGGGAAGCAGTTCTGTAAATTAAAGAGAAGAAATAATTTTTAAGGAAAATTAGAATTCTGTATTACTTCTCTAAACAATATTCAGGAACTTGCTTTAAATAATGGAAAATTTTCTGATAACACAAGTTTTGCACTCAATTTTAAGTACATCTCATAAATATAAAATGAATACAAAATATAAATTTTTAAATTAAGTATAAAAATTATTTTTACGTGAAAATATCTATGTGTACGAATCATTAAAGGAAAGACTTCTCAGTCTTTAAAGCTTAAGACAAAACAATCATAGCTCTCATTGTCTTGGAATATAGATATCTAATGGCCCTGGAAATTAGATTTCCAAATTGAAAAATTTCAATTTCTCTTTCTCATATTCTATCATATATTTTAATGGACAATAAATCAGTATTTTGAAATGAAATCTCCCTTAAGGTGGCATTTACCTCATTGAAGATTACGTATGGGTTACTGGGGGACTTGCACGCATGAGGGAAGCCCGCCAGCTTCGCCTATGCACTTGGTGCACACTTGCCTTTTCTTCTCTGATGAACTTTGGCTCATTTCATGTCATTGCCTTCCCTTCTGGCTATGCACTTATGCTGATCTCAAGACAACCCTCACTGTCATTGCCTTCCTTTTCTTTACCCAATTTTGTGCTTAGATTCACCTCAAATTTATTTGTAAAGCAGGCCAAAGAGGAATTCTGTCACACTTCCTTCCAAATTAAAGTAACTTTTTTCTTAATCTTAAACGTAATAGCTACGTAACAGAAAGTATTGATACATATATATGAAAAGAAGAAAATGAAATCACCTACAGTTTCGCCACAACACCCATTCCCAGGCAAAACCACTGCTAACATTCTAATGCACAGACTTCTAGACCCATCTCTCCACCCTCCTCCTCTGTCTACTTTCTTTGGGAGAATATAGGGGAGGAGAGGATGGAGAGTGAGGTCATATTACATTACAGTTTGCTTTGTAACATTTATCTATTTTAAAGTATGTAAAGAACACGTTTGCATATCAATGTGTATAGATCTGCATTATTTTACTGGCTATGTTATTCTATTACATATATATGCACTGCCTTAAAATAATTTTTCACCACCGTTTTCTCATTTCTGCTGCTACAAAATAAGTGGTGCAATGAACATCCTTGTATACACATTTCTATGGATCTGGCTAATTCTAAAGATATTCTTAAAACAAATCATTAAAAGTGCCTGATCTCCACTGCAATCATCTCCAGGAGTGTGACCTCTGTCCAGGTCTTCTCAAAAAAGCTAAGGCAGTCCCTTTTAAAAAGGAATCAGTTCTCAATGCTCCCTCTGCTCAAAATTCTCAAGAGCTTCCCAACTCAGCACAAAAGGCAAACCCTCACAATAACCTCTAAGCAAACTCCCTGACCTTGTTCACTTTATTCAGCCACAAGCTAAGCACACTTCTACCAAAGTCTGCAGTGAATGTTCACTCTGCCTCCAAGATTCTTCTCCCAGAGATATCCCCACACACCTTGCTCCCTCATTTCCTTCAGGTCTACACTCAAAAGTCACCTCTACTCTTCTTCCTTTTACCTTAGTTTTCTCTATCATACTACTGATCTTCATCTAATGTGTATAACGGGTTTTAAACACATCACAAAAGGAATGTGATCAAGCTCAATGTTTAAATGTGTTCCAGTCAGTGTAATCATCAGCTGCTCCTAAATTGAAACCTGAGTCCCATGGCTTTTCTGCTTAATTAAATAACCATCCCAAATACATAGTATGTCTAGTCCAAGTTATCACCGTAGACTCTAATCTTGAATTAACTTAAGATTCTTCCCCTCTACCAAAAGCACAAAACACATTTCAAATTCTCAGTTCAACCCATGGAAGCCCTGAGGAGAAGGCAATATAACACTTTGCTGCTCCCCTCTCCCCAACTTTACATGGAAGACTCCAGAGCAAAGATAACTGTCTCTAAAGAATTTTCTTTGCAAAGTCCTACTCCCTCTCCATGTTAAGCCTTTTTAAAAATCACAATCTAGCCGAAGGGTACAAAATATATGGAACCAACTCTCCTGAAATCTTTCTAAACTCTATATACCAGGTCTGCCTTACTCTCTATTTGGTATCTCATATAGTTCTCTTCCTGTTTCATATAAAACGGACTCAGGAAGAATGCCACTTAACATTCTGTCATACTGGTTTACTGGTTGGTAGTCTCGGTCCCTACCTGGTCACTGCTATCTATATTCCAAGCACTTCTACCACTGCCTCAAACATGATAAACACTCAGCAAATAATTGCTGCATGAATGAATGAAATGTGGAGTTACTATCTCAGGGTATAAAAATTAAGCCTGTTGATTCATACTTCCAAATTGCTCTATAGAAAAATACCAATGCACTCCCTTAAAGAGGATTTAAGAGTACCTGTTCTCTAAACACTCACTAATAGTAGATATTATTCATCCTCTTCTTTCTGGATATTTCTCATTTCTAGATTTTGAAGTCCATCAACTGTCACTTAATTTGCTTATTATTCATATGTACTACCATTTAAAATTTTTCACTTGTCTATTTTTGTTTACTACAGAGATATTAATTTTTAAGACCTCTTTTTAAAAAAAGCATTAACTCCAAATTGCAAATACTTTCCTCAACTTTTAATATTCCGTGTGGTCTGTTTGCTTTATAGAATTTTGTTATTGATATGGTCAACAAATATTGATGTTTTCCTTTCCTTTCCTTTCCTTTCAGTTTCTAGTTCTGGTATTATACCTAGAAAGTCTTTCCCTCATCTAAAGCAGCATTTATCCTCCAACAGTGACAGAACATAAATATCAAATGTTAAATTTCCTAGTAGCCACATTTTAAAAAGTAGTAAGAAACAGGTGAAATTATTTTATTTAAGTTAATATATTAAAACTACTATCATTTCAACATGTAATCAATAAAAATAAATAACTGGATATTTTACATTTTTTTCCTTTGTGCTAAGTTCTTGAAATCCAGCATGTATTTTATACTTACAGCACAGTCAATTCAGACTAGCCACATTTCGAGTGCTCAAAAGTGGCATGTCACTAGCTGCTACCATAATGGACACTGTAATTCTAAAATAAAAAAATTCTCCTGTATTTTCTTCTAGTATTTAGTTCATTGTGTAGAAATTCAAGGTTTCCCTCTTTTGACACTTATTGTGGTGTGAGGCATGAAACATACTCTAATTTCATTTTCTTCTCCACAGAGTTACCAAGTTTACCCACTGATATAAAATGACACCTAATATACTGAATCTCCATGTGTAATTGGGACTAATTCTGGACCCTAATCTGTTCCTACATCAACAACAAACTGCTAGGCCAGCTCTAGCTTTAGAATTCATTTTTCTATGCTATCTTCACTATTTTACTTCTTACAGAATTTTCCTGATTTTCCCATATTTAACCTGTTAAAACAAGTTTAGAACTATGCTCAAAAGTAGAAATTCCAATGGGATTTTGACAAGGATTATATTCAATACATAAAGTAACTTAGGAAAAATATACTTCTTCACAACAGGGAAACGTCCAGTCAAAAGCATGGAAAGTGTCTCTGTCTCCTTTGGTAGAATTTAGCAAGTTTCTATTTAATGATCATCATACAGGCTTAACACATTTTCTATGTTTCTCCATAGGTGTTTTATTCAATAATTAAAAAAAAAAAAACTGGATCTACAGATTCACTTTGGGAAATAGTGAATCCTCTGTATTTATGAAAAGACCTGTTGCAGAATAAAAAGTCAATACTTTTAATGTTGTGTAGTTTCACAGAAACTAAAATGCATTTATAACAAAACCCACATGAACAGGTTTATCACTTTAATCCCCTAATTAATTGCTTACTTGCAATGCCAAATGCATCTCCAGTCCCCCAAATTAAGATCTGCTTTATCTGGATTTTCATCTTCAGTTGGCTTCTCCAAGTTAGCATTGGACCACAGTTGCAAACAGCTAGAACCAGTTAAAAGACGATTGCCTAAAAATACATATACATTATTCACCATTTATTATTTAGGTATTTAATTAATGAGTTAAGTTACATGGTTAAGAGTCTCATATAATACTATAAAAACAACTCAACTTCTAAAAAAGTTAAATAACCAACACATTTGCGGGGAGAGGGAGTGAGGGTGTATTTTAATTCTGTTGAAGCAGTTTGGGGAAAATAGGGAAGAGATCATGTAATCTTTCATTTAAAAAACATTTAATGAGCATCTTCTTTGTACCAGGCATTGTGCTAGCCACTGACGGGGAACACAATGACAAATGAAAACTGTCCTTTTTCAAGACGATTTCACATTCTGGTAGAGACATTCTGTGAAGAGAGGCATGAATTCATGCAAGTTCAAATATATTCCCAAGAATGATTTATAATCTGGTTTATGGTTAAAGAATAAGGTGCACAGAAGACTTGGAAAAAATTCTGGTCAGAGACCAAAGCATTTTTGAAGTTTATAAGGCATCTGGTTACAATTAGTTACAATTAGTTACAATTAGTTGGGAGTGTTAAGTGTGGAGAGGTTACATAAGTGGATCTGTATTTTAAAAGAAGGGGTCTAAGTAGGATGGGCAGATATCAACAGATGGACTTGAAGAGGCCTCGTAAACCTTGTAAACCTCCCTGCACTGAGACAATATGCAGAAGTTATATGTAAAGTATGTACATTTTTCTAGAAAGATAATCCTTAATTTTCACCACACTTTCAAAGGCTCCAGTACACAAAGATAAAGATTCTTTAAAAAAAAAAAAAAAAAAAAAAAGTCTAGAGATGGATGAGATTAGAGAAAACACACAGGGAAACCTGGTTAATTGACTATAATAATACACAAAGGAAATCATGAGAATCTCAATCAAATACTAAACTAAGAAGCAAGGATTTGAAAGCCATTTCAAAAGCAGAATTTTCAAGGCTTGACATCAACTAAAAAACAGGAGATACAAAAGGTTTCAAGGAAAAATCTCAACTTGGGAAGTTGAGCAGAAGACTGTGTTGTCATCCAAACAAAGAACACAGAGGAAGAGACACAACTGTGATCAAAAAGTTGAAAATAAATAAGGAATTCACTTTAGCAAATAAGGACTATGGATTTGTGTCTCCCCATAAAGATCACTCTATTTCAAGGAAAGTGGGTTTGTGACAAAACAGACTGTTGACCAGAAATCCCTGTGTCTACATCCTAAGTAAGTCACTTAATTAGTCATGTGAATTTAATCTTGGGCAAACTCTGAGCCTCAATTTTCTTCTCATCTATAAAATCAGAAGTGTTTACAGATCGGCTGTAATGGTATTGTATGTATAACTGTGAGGCACAGGCTAGTATTGTACATATAACCGTGATACACAGGCTAGTGGGCTTAGCAGAAGCTCAATAAATAGCAGCAACAGGGTGGAAGGTCTCACAAACAGCTTAGAAAGCACCAATGAGGAATTTCATTTAAATTTAGTTATTATTAGCACTGCTAGGAATTTACCCGAGGGATACAGGAGTACTGATGCATAGGGGCACTTGTACCCCAATGTTTACAGCAGCACTCTCAACAATAGCCAAATTATGGAAAGAGCCTAAATGTCCATCAACTGATGAATGGATAAAGAATTTGTGGTTTATATACACAATGGAGTACTACAGGGCAATGAGAAAGAACGAAATATGGCCCTTTGTAGCAACGTGGATGGAACTGGAGAGTGTGATGCTAAGTGAAATAAGCCATACAGAGAAAGACAGATACCGTATGGTTTCACTCTTATGTGGACCCTGAGAAACTTAACAGAAACCCATGGGGGAGGGGAAGGAAAGAAAAAAAAAAAAAAAAAGAGGTTAGAGTGGGAGAGAGCCAAAGCATAAAAGGTTCTTAAAAACTGAAAACAAACTGAGGGTTGATGGGGGGTGGGAGGGAGGGGAGGGTGGGTCATGGGTATTGAGGAGGGCACCTTTTGGGATGAGCACTGGGTGTTGTATGGAAACCAATTTGACAATAAATTTCATATATTGAAAAAAAAAAGAAAAAAAATTTAGTTATTATTCCACTGCTTAGTTCACCAATGGACACCAGTTTTTTAATTTATAACTGAAAAATAACACTGTATTAATTTCAGGTGTACAATACAATGAATGACCTGATATTTGCATATACTGCAAAATGGTCACCACAGTAAATCGAGCCTACATCCATCACCATACATTGGTTACAATTTCTTTCTTGTGATGCAAGAACTTTTAAAATCTACTCTCTTAGCAACTTTCAAATATACAATATGGTATTGTTAACTAAGGTCACCATGCTGTACATTACATCCCCAGGACTTATTTATTTTATAACTCCAAGCTTGCACCTTGTGACCACCTTCACATATTGTAACCACCCCTCATTCCAGCCTCTGGCAACCGCCAATCCCCTTATTTATGTATGAGTTTGGTTTTTACAAGTTTTCTTAAACATAAACTGAAGTTGAAATTAAGGTAGTATAAGAGACTCTTAAAAACTGAGAACAAACTGAGGGTTGATGGGGGGTGGGAGATAGGGGGAGGGTAGGTGATGGGTATTGAAGAGGGCATCTTTTGGGATGAGCACTGGGTGTTGTATGGAAACCAATTTGACAATAAATTTCATGTATTAAAAAAAAAAAGAAATTAAGGTATCCCATGAAGGATTAAGAAATTAATATAAAATACAAAATAATTAATCCCAGTTATGGAATGATACAAAGATAGTAATGTATAATACAGTATATTGCTTTGAACACAAAGGGTGGAGGTATGAATATTAAAGTAGGAAAAAAGGCAAAAAAAAAAAAAATCTTAAACAGAAAACCTCATGATTTAAGCTGGATGCAATAGTGGATCCGGAGAAAACACAAAAGCACTATAGTCAGTTTAGTAATGGCATCTGAAAAAATTTCTTTATATCCCAATAACTAGCAAATAGTAAGTAAATACTGATCAGAACAAAAATGCTAATATTTCACTTAAAATATTTACAATCTGTAAATTTATAAATAAAGTTCACTTGCAAAAATAAACTAATTGTTCCCAATTATTTATTACAATAACCCGTTTCTCAACCAAACCATTAAATTTTAAACTTTTCAATTGTAAAAAGAAAAATAATTCGATCACAATTAAAGAGATAATGGTCATGAGCTGTTGTCAAGTCACTATTAGGTATGCTAGGAAAATAAGTAACTGTCTTTTATTTTCCTTTATTTTTTAGAGAGACAGAGAGAGAGCAGGCGAGAGGGTCAGGGAGGGAGGGAGGGAGAGAGGGAGGGAGGGAGGGAGGGAGGGAGGGAGAGAGAGAGGATCTTAAGCAGGCTCCACACTCAACATGGAGCCCCATCTCATGACTGCCCAGCCCCCATCATGACCTGAGCCAAAATCAAGAGTTGAACCGACTGAGCCACCCAGGCGCCCCAAGTAATTATCTTTTAATACTACTCTCTAATGCTGATTTTAGAGCAATATTAATACTATCCTCTGAAGCATTAGTATTGATAAACCAATGGTACAGAATATCCAAGCAACTATTATGTTATTACTAAAGAAATATCACTCAAGGGGCGCCTGGGTGGCTCAGTTGGTTAAGTGACCAACTTTGGCTCACGTCATGATCTCACAGTAGGTGAGTTCAAGCCTCGCATTGAGCTCTGTGCTGACAGCTCAAAGCCTGGAGCCTACCTCAGATTCTGTGTCTCCCCTCTCTCTACCCCTCCCCTGCTCACGCTCTTTATCTGTCAATAATAAATAAAAACGTTAAAAAAAAATTTAAAAAAAATCACTCAATTGTTAAATGTTTTTATTGAAGTTAGTAGTCTGATACCTCAAGTAGCTAGTTTACCTGTTAACAATATTTTTAGAGGGCTCTTATATACCAAGTACTTTCAGATACACTGCTATACCTTATCATTAAAAAACTACCTTGTGAAATAGGTTATTACCTTAATTTCTAAGTGAGTTAACCATTCTTCATCTGTTAAGTACTTTTTTTCATGATAACAAAACTTACAGTCAAATATGTGAACATTTATTGAAAACCTAATATATGATGGGCCCCTAAAGATAAAAACATACTAAATAAAATAGTCTCAGCTCTATCTAACAAAAAATTTAAACCATGTAAACAAATAATTATAATAGACTGTAGGGCAATAAGAGAGTAACCATATAGTGTATCATTCAAATAGGAACTTTTGTTAGAGTAGAAGGTGACACTATTATCATATGAGAACAACAGGCATTAACTGGGACATAAGTCTCACTATAGTAACAATCGAGTTATACACCAAGTGCTGTACTAAATGAAATGTCAAATTTGAACCCAGGTCTGATCTCTCTCCACTGTATGTATAATATATACACATAGATTACCAGCTAGTAAGCATCAATCCTCTAACCTTATAAGAAAAAAACATTTTAAAACAATGATTTTAAAAAAGTATCTCAAAGATAATCTCCTTTATCTCCTAATTTCCAAAGTTTTCTAATAAACATTTTTTCTCAGCCATTTCAACCACTATATTAAAATTTAAACTATCTTATCTCTAAACTGATGATTTTTTAGTTCTGTTTCAAAAATAACTTCTTTCTTATATTCTAGAAACGTCTATCTTTTGGATATTGCTACATGTTATGCAAGCATGTCAAATTCCACATGTCCAAACAAAATGTATGTTCCACTATCTGTAACTCCTGCATATCGCTGTTCTTCTGGGCACAGATATTCTCAAAATAATCTAAAATCCAACTGCCAAGTAATATCAATTCTACCGCCCGTGCATTTCAGATCTATGTATTCCTTGCATTAGTCATTCAACATTAATTAAGCACCAATTACATTAAAGACAGTGAAATAAATTCTTATTTCTCAGACTACTGTGAATCCATACTTTGCAAAGGTAACTATAAATATATTTATCCCCCTCGTCCTCCAGACTCTGACCCTTCTAACTTACTGCTACCAGATAAATCTGGTAAAACCATAAATCAGCTTGTCTTGAGGCACTTCAAAAACCTGTAACAGTTTTTTGGACAGTCAAAAAGAATTAAATTCAAATACCTTCACATGACTTTAAAGACCTTCCACAATATGTTGCAATCTCATCTCCTTATCACCAGACTCACTCCAGCTTCAAAGTCCTATTAACAGAATGTATCTAATGCTTTCTTTTTCTGGGCCTTTGCCCACGGCAATGGACTGATAAAAACTGCTTTCGGATTTTTTTTTTTTTTTTAATGCAGAAGTAGTTAAGTGATACATACACACATGACCTCTTCTTAGAATTCCCTTTTTGTCTCTTCTCATCTATCCCCACTCTCAAAGCTAAAAATCTACCTCCTGACCAGTCAAAAAGCTCCTCTTCAATCAAACTTTGATTCTCCAGACAGAATTAATGTCTCCTTCCCAAATCAACAGGTATTCCTACCATAGGTAGACACTATTACAGTATTTGTGTTTATTTCAGTATAAGCTCTAAAAGAACATAATGTTTTACTTACTTTTTACTCCACACAATCTCACACAGAGCAGAACTGAAATACATGAAAGTAATAAAGGAAACAACCCAAACAAGTGATACTGTTATTTCATTTCAGTTAATCCTGCTTGTGTTCTTACCTGCAGGATCCCAAGTTATGTTGTGTGCTATTGATTCCAGAAAAAATTGGCCACTTTTCTGCCATTGACTATATAATTCCTAAAATTAAAAAAGAAGTCATTTAGCCAACTATTATGGGCAGCATTTTTCTGTCAAATATATACATTCATTTATTATTATCACTTATTATTCATAGTAACACATGAAGTCATTTTCTTTGAGGTACAATCGACCATGCAGTCATTTTGAAGGAGAAGAAAATGTTCAATTCAGTCAAGAATAAGAAATATGTAATGGAAGAGAAGAGTGAGAGAATGAATACCCATTCATGGAGGTCCAAAAAAGTTTGTCTTCAGCATAAACAACCAGTAACTATATGCCACGTTGGAGAACATTCTCTTTAACCTCAGACTTTTAAAATTACAATGTTTACCATATTATTATAATAGTTACAAAGGTTTAACTTTAAATTTGTCTGTGTCTGTGCTGAGGCTTCCTTCTCTTTTAATGTTTCATCCTCACCTGAGATCATAAGGTATGTGTGAAAATTCAGAGTAAGAAATGAAACACTTCCATTATATTACATAATTTATGACATTATCATTTCTGAAAGCAATACTTTTCAAACTTTTTTACCTGTAGGCCACTAAGAAATGTATGTTGCAATAGGGCCCAAAACACAAACAGACATAAATGCAATCTAAGTTTACCCCCTTACTACATGTGATGCACAGTAACATCTTCTATTTTACCTCATTTTCTTTTAAATTCAGGCTATGGCCTACTA
The DNA here is from genome assembly GCF_023721935.1 of Panthera uncia. NCBI lineage: Eukaryota > Metazoa > Chordata > Mammalia > Carnivora > Felidae > Panthera > Panthera uncia. Next base: position 14,114,493 of record NW_026057577.1, on the reverse strand, counting down.
AGTTGATTTCACTAACCTCAAAAAGATTGAGACCCATAAATAATCTTTTAATGTAGTGGTTTTCATACTTTAGTACAATAACCTGAGATGTTTACTTAAAATTCAGATTTCTGAGATGCACATCCAAAGGTTTGGGCTCAAAAAATCCAAAATGAGGAATCTGTACTTTAAATCAATGCCCCAGGTGATTCTGATACAGGTGGTCTGCAGAATATGCTTTTATGAAACACTGCCTTGCAGGAATGGCTTTTGATCATAGTGCATGTCAGAACCCTCTCTAGAACCAGACACAGAAGTGCCTAGGCACAACCCCACACCTACAGATTTAGAAATCCCGAGGGCAGGATGGATACATGGACCAGCTAGTGATTCTGAAGTTGTCTTCCCATGAAGAACCACCACCTTAAAAGAATATTCCAGAATGCACAAAGAAAAGGAAATAGTATCTTTCTTATGAGGATCTACAGATTCTCTTAGACTATACCCAGGAATTACAGATTCTGTGTACCTTCCAAAGTCCATTTTTCTATTTGATCCAGTTTTTCCCTTACACATCAAGGTTTTTTGTTTGTTTGTTTTTGTTGTTGTTGTTGTTTTTTACCCTTTCTGCAGTCAGGGTTGCCTACCAATAAACCAACTTCTTCTTACTGACTTTTTTTTTTTTAACTTTTTTTTTTTTAACGTTTATTTAAGTTTGAGACAGAGAGAGACACAGCATGAATGGGGGAGGGGCAGAGAGAGAGGGAGACACAGAATCGGAAGCAAGCTCCAGGCTCTGAGCCATCAGCCCAGAGCCCGACGCGAGGCTCGAACTCGCGGACAGCGAGATCGTGACCTGAGCTGAAGTCGGACGCTTAACCGACTGAGCCACCCAGACGCCCCTCTTACTGACTTTTTAACAACATATTAAACAATTATAACCAGTACATGAGAAAATGGGCAAAAACTAAAATTCCTGATTCTACCCTTACTGATAAAGGTATTTTAACATAACTGATTTTTTTAAAAGTTTTAAAGTGAGTATCAGTTAACCTAAAGAAAATATTTTTCATTAACACAAGGTAGGGAAAAGAAAGTCCACACGTAGGAATCAATACAGCTAGTTTTACTTAGTTCTGTGGCTCAGCAGCTGTTTCACTAGTTAACTAACTTATTTTCTTTGGGCCTCTGTTGTCTTACTTATAAAAAAGAAATAACAGCTGTCATACTAAGTCAGAAGGAATTTGCAAGATACTAAGGAGCTAAGTGAAAATGAAATGAAAAATACTCAAAGATATATAAAGGTATGTCTATTATTAAAACACCTTAATTCTCTACATTTAACATACTTCTGCACAGTTTCTGACATCATGTCATCATTACAATATTCCCACAAAGAATGAATCGCTATTAGCCAATTTCAGAATTGATCAAAGAGCCTCGTAAGACTGACTTGCTTAGGATCAAATGGCTAGAAAGCAGCAGAGAAAGCAAGTAAGCAGTGCTCTTAAGACCATACTTTGGTGATCCTCTTTCATAGGACTTAAATCACCAGTTTAATCTTCAGTGGAAATGGGTAAAATAACCTGGTCTATTGTATCTAAGGCATTCAAGCACCCAAGAAATTTACTACATAACCTTTGTACTTATGAAATATTGTTTTAACCAGCTTTCAGAACTATTTCTGAATACAGTTTCTCTATAAAGAAAAACATTTACTGACCTGTTAACAGTTATATTACACGAACATAGTAAGTGCAAAAAAATAAGCCCTGGAGATAAATGTTAAGACTCTGCAATTAAAACATGTAACTTTAAGAACAAAATACACAAGAAACAGCAGAGAAACTATATAAAAGTAGATAATAAAAACCAAAAACAAAATAGTCACCCCACCTACATAATGGTGTTTGCCACTAGCAATAAATGAAGTGCCAAACTTAAAGCTGTTGACTCTTGAAATATTTATTATAAAAGAAAAACATCAGAAGAAAAAAAGTATTTTCAGGCAATTCATCAACACAATTTACTTTAATTCTACTTCAATCCAAGATTTAAAACATATTTTAAATATGGAAGTGGCATTTAACACGTATCTACAATTATGGTATAATTTATACTGATTTATTTGATGATCACTCTGCTTCTACACCCTTAAAAAACACTGTCTTTGAATACTCAAGACATTTCAATGCCTAAAAGAAAAATGATAAATTACTGACCAAATTTTTCTTTTGCTTCGGTAGGTTAACTGGTTCAAACACAGAGATAACATTTCCATAGGATGCTGCAATCTTTTAAAAAGAAAAATAAAGAAAACTTATGGATATGTTAACTTACTTATGAATCAAAAGAGCAAAAGAAATTAATAATATAACTTAAAATAAGCCCCCAACCAACACAATTTCATTCATCAATACTTGAAATGTCAGTTTTAAGAGACCACCATACCCAAATCAGAATTCTAGTACTGTCACTTACCAACTAGGTAACTAGCAAGTTAATCTCTTTGCATCTTAGTATCTCTATCTATTTATCTATATTTATAATATGCATAATACTATCTTCCTAATGGAATTAGTTGGAGGATTAAAACAACGGCTATAAAATATCTAGCATATAATTATCTTATAAGATGCATGGTAAATATTAATTCCTTTCCTCATAGAAAAAAAATGTACTTATGTATTCCTCGTCAAGTGGAAATCAGACTTAAAACTCAATTTCTAGGTTATCTCTTTAAAGTTCAAAATTCTGTCACTGTATGTGTATGTAGCCTTTTAAAAACTTAGATCTATTCCTTTGTGAACTCTCTAAGAAATGCATTTTTTCAATACTCTATTTTATTTGGTATCTTTATAATTTACTCTTTTAGTCAATGGCTCTATTTTATAAGGTGGCTACTGTTATAGCTTGAGTGAGCCACAAATGAAGAACACTGAAGTATCAGAAATGAGATTGATAGATACAAAGAATGAATGAGGGACAAAAATAAGAACATATAATCAATCTAGAGAAGAGGGGAGTAAGTAATGAGGATGTAATATCCAATGGAAAAAGACTTTCAATGGCTCTTTTTAAGTGTTCTGCAAGGTTCATAGGATACAGAAATCATCTGCAATCAGTCGGTCTGCAAGGAAGTATTTAGTTTGAGCTTTTAAGCATGGGTAGGGTTTCAAAGAGAAAGGAATATTCAGTGTAGGAGCAGGGTATAACACAAATATGAACACAAGTATAAACATTAGAAGAGACAATGTACGCTTGGAGATGACTACTAGCCCAGATGGAACAGAGTGTCCCTTATAACAGAATAAAGGACACACATCCAAAAAGGTACATCCAATCCAGGTTGTACAGGGCCTTGGGCCAAAGTGAATGATTTGAACTTTCCCAAGGTACTGGGTAGCTAAGAATGTTCTAAGCAAATGAGTCAGATAAATGCAGATGAATATTCTCATGAAAATTAATCTGCTAGTACTACAGAGGAAAACAAAACAGTAATGCTAAAATACTAGATGTCTACAGTATTAAGCAGCATTTCCTTCTTAAAGGCAAACAGAAATCTCCAAGTTTCATAACCTGCAAATTTTCTTCCTGATATCATAAGGAGTCTTTTAATTGTACTAAGATCTGTGACACAAAGGAAATTTGCCCTTTATGAAAATGACTATAAAACCAAATAACCAGTTTAACCTGGACTGTCATGTAATATAGGATCTCATGAAAATATAAATCATATGTGAAGTTATTAAAATGAGATTTCCAACATTAACCAGGTCTGTTTGAGTCCAGATGGTTTAATCAAGTTTTTACACAGTAATGAAGATTATAGAACTACAAAGCTGGAGATCAAACAAACATGAAGGGGGGGAAAGTCTCAAGGATTTTCAACATTCCATAATAAAGATCATTTTCATAATGTAGTAAGAATGAAAGTTGTGAACAAAAGAAAGATAGGTGAGAAACACTTGTAACTACAAAGGTAAGGGACCTAGGAATAACAAAGAAGACCAAAGAAACAGGTAAAGATTTCAAGAGCCAAAACTTATTCTACCATAAGTATCTCTAAACTATGTCCTAAGAGGTAACTTTTCAGACAGGCAGGTTCATCAGAAATGCTTAGATTAAAAAACAAAAAAAAAGATTGGGTCCATTTGATTCCTCACGCAAAATGTTCTGGTGGAATCATAGAGGCAAATAACCTTTTAAATATCTAGCAAAAAAATTAAATAAATTTGCACAGTTTAGCCTAGTCTAGTTACAAGTATACCTAGGCCTGGCCACCTATGCCTACATGGTGCTATATTAAGCTATACACTACTGCCTACTAGCTAGGACTCTACCAATTCTGCTACTATGTAGAACCATATTTCACCTGATACAGAATCATAACCTGTTTCTTTTGTTGTTGTTCTTCTTCTTCTTTCGAGGTCACTTTTTACTTTTCACATGCAAATAGAAGTCCAAACAAAATTTTTCATTTTTCTTACAGACTTGAAATAAATTGATGAAAAACTACGGACTTTAGAAGAGTTGATCTCCATTTTAGTATAAAGTTTATCCAGAAGTTACAAGGAGATACCTGCACAATGAAGAATGACTCTAACATATGATTTCTCCTCAGTAGTTTATGTGTAAACAGACTGAAGGTTTATTGTCATTCCTTTACCTTAATCCAATCAATTTTTAAATAAGTAACCTTTAGAACTGTTCTATGGGTAATGTTCACAGAAAAGATTATGCTATAACTTGAAATTATGTAAGAACAGAATTCTTGACAATCTCCAAGACACATCAGAGAGAAACAAGAATTTTGTTCTCTATTATGCATCTTAGAGAGTCAAAGAAAATTGTAGCTACATTGTCCCTGAAACAAAGCAAGCTTCACATTCAACAGGAAATACATACTTTGGAGATTATCTTGACAAAAACCAAACTCAAAACAAATCTCACATTATAAGATTACAAACCTTGCCTTGTTGCATTGAGCAGTCTACACATCCTACTTGAATATTTCCATGTTTAGCTCCTGGGATTATTTGTAACCTTTCAAAATCACTTCCCAGTATAACAATGTCACATCCAGATGCATAAGCCTAAAAAAAAAAAAAAAAGAAAGAAAGAGAGAAAGAAAGAAAGAAAATAAAAGGAATAAACTTGTGAAGAAAGTATATACATGTACAATACTGGCATTAATATTATGTTTTAACAGAGTGATTTTAAACATCCTTTTTTTTTTTTTAATCTGTATAATTCAAGAATATTTCCTTTACCTCTGATATTCAGTCCCATCAGCAAATTCAGCCAGTCCTGTCTGCAAAATGTTCACTTCCTTCATCACTAATGAATGGTACTGCTCTGGTCTAAACTATCATCATCTACCTCTTGCACTACTATTTTTTTTTTTAAGTTTATTTGAGAGTGGGCACACTCATGCATGAGTGAGAGAGGGAGACAGAGAATCTCTCATGAGACAGAGAAGGAGACAGAGAATCTCAAATAGGATCTGTGCTGTCAGCACAGAACCCCACCCAGGGTTCGAACCCATGAACCGTGAGATCATGACCTGAGCAGAAATCAAGAGTCAGATGCTCAAATGACTGAGCCACTCAGGAACCCCCCTCCTATACTACTATTAATAGTCAGACTGTTTCCATTCTTGCTTCCCTCTAATTCCTTTCCACACACAGTCATCTTTTTTTTTTTTTTTTTTTTTTTTAAGTAGGCTCTAGACCCAACGTGGGGCTCAAACTCATGACTCCAAGATCAACAGTTGCATGTTCTATCAAGTGAGCGAGCTGAGCTCCCTGAAGAGTCAGCTCTTAAAAATGTTTATTAAAGCAAGTAATTTGCCCTGCTTAAAACCCCTTCAATAGTTTATCCATTGGACATGGAATAAATCAACTCCTTACCATGGTTCAATGCCCTAAATTATTATCCCAACTCTCCAAACCCATCTCAAGCTACTGTCTCGTTCCCTCTTTTGGCTCCCGTCCCTACACTGCCCTTCCTTCTGTTCCAGGGGCATACCAATCTTTTTCCACCTCAGTGTGTTTTATCCACCTCTCTCCTGCCCGATCTTTGTCTAGCAAGCTTTTTTTCAATATTCGGGTCTCAGTTCCCTCTGTCTCTATCTGTCTCTGATTACTTTCCATCCCACCACTATTTATTCTTCTTCATAGCACCTATCATAATTTTTAAGTATCTTGCTTATTATCCACTTCAATTGCTGCAAGTTAGGTTTCAAGACAAAAAGAGAGCATCCAAGCATATCTTATTCTCTGCTCTATCCTCCAATTCTAACTAACAGGATTTCTTTATAAACACCTATGGAATAAATGAAGTATCTAACTTCAAAAAACAGCCACCACAGCCAAACAAATAAAAAGATATCGTTCAAGGCTTGCTGGCAAGCGTTTTATACCTCTTTTCGGTTTTTACAATTAGCACAACTCTTCCAACCAGAACTGATTTTGCATCCTTTCTTTAACTTCTTAGATCACAGGAGTTTCTCCTGTTACAAAGTATGTGGCTGTCTTCCTAGAATTTACCTATATAAGCCAGCATGAAGTATGACACTAACAATAAAACATTTATCACAAACTGTTTCCCATCCAAAAATAAGTTCACAGTATTAGCAATTATTTACTTTCTCATCACTTTTGCACCTGCACATTTACCTTACTTAATGTAAAAAATACTATACTTAATATATACTTCATGACCTTAATTCCTATCAAAGCCACAATGTTTCTGTACCTACCAGCAAAAGGTATTTGAAAAGAAATTTGAGAGAACATACAAATAAATCTGCTCACATTACAGATAAGAAAATGAGGCCTTAATAGGCTGACATAACTTCTAAGTGGCAGAATGGGCTTCAGAATCCTGATCGCTTTTGATTCTTCACCTAGCGCTATTTCCCTGGCACCATTAGGACTTCCATAGTTATTGTGCTTGCCCGAATTTTCCTAGGAGAAATTAGTGACAATCAAGTATGGTTCTACTAGTGTCACATAGGGGAAAATCTTGGCTCAGTGAACAAACAAAAAAAATCTCATGATGGTCTGTAAAACGATATAAATATCCACTATCGGAACACAAGACTTGTCACAAGACTATTAGCAAGAATAAAAATTTTCACTTGTAACACACTAAATATCTTAATATTTTAGAAACCGATTTTCCCCTCATTATTAAATTTTGATAAAGTACTGATTGTCACCGTATCCCAAAACATTGTGTCAAATTCTGAACGTTTACAATTTAGATTTCCTTACTTGTTAACAAAAATTTTTTAGTTTCCATTAACTGGAATGAACATGTATGTTTTTTTTCTTTCTTTCTGTCTTTCTTTCTTTCTTTCTTTCTTTCTTTCTTTCTTTCAATATATGAAATTTATTGTCAAATTGGTTTCCATACAACACCCAGTGCTCATCCCAACAGGTGCCCTCCTCAATGCCCATCACCCACTTTCCCCTCCCTCCCACCCCCCATCAACCCTCAGTTTATTCTCAGTTTTTAAGAGTCTCCTATGCTTTGGCTCCCTCCCTTTATTTTTTCCCCCTTTCCCTCCCCCATGGGTTTCTGTTAAGTTTCTCAGGATCCACATTAAGAGTGAAAATATATGGTATCTGTCTTTCTCTGTATGACTTATTTCACTTAGCGTAACACTCTCCAGTTCCATCCATGTTGCTACAAAGGGCCATATTTCATTCTTTCTCATTGCCACGTAGTACTCCATTGTGTATATAAACCACAATTTCTGTAACCATTCATCAGTTGATGGACATTTTTTTGTAATTTTTTTTAATGTTTATTTATTTTTGATGGAGAGAGAGACAGAGTGTGAGTGGGTAGCGTCAGAGAGAGAGACACACAGAATCCGAAGCAGGCTTCAGGCTCTGAGCTGTCAGCACAGAGCCCGATGCGGGGCTCAAACTCACAAACCGCGAGATCATGACCTGAGTCGAAGTTGGATGCTCAACCGACTGAGCCACCCAGGCGCCCCCATCAGTTGATGGACATTTATGCTCTTTCCATAATTTGGCTATTGTTGAAAGTGCTGCTGTCAACATTGGGGTACAAGTGCCCCTGTGCATCAGCACTCCTGTACCCCTTGGGTAAATCCCTAGCAGTGCTATTGCTGGGTCATAGGGAAGATCTATTTTTAATTTTTTGAGGAACCTCCACACTGTTTTCCAGAGGGGCTGCACCAGTCTGCATTCCAACTGACAGTGCAAGAGGGTTCCCGTTTCTCCACATGCTCGCTAGCATCTATATAGTCTCCTGATTTGTTCATTTTAGCTGCTCTGACTGGCGTGAGGTGATATCTGTGTGGTTTTGATTTGTATTTCCCTGACGAGGAGTGACGTGGAGCATGTTTTCATGTGCCTGTTGGCCATCTGGATGTCTTCTTTGGAGAAGTGTCTATTCATATCTTCTGCTCATTTCTTCACTGGATTATTTGTTTTTCGGGTGTGGAGTTTGGTAAGTTCTTTATAGATTTTGGATACTAGCCCTTTGTCCAATATATCATTTGCAAATATTTGTTCCCATTCTGTTGGTTGCCTTTTAGTTTTGTTGATTGTTTCCTTTGCAGTGCAGAAGCTTTTTATCTTCATGAGGTCCCAATAGTTCATTTTTGCTTTTAATTCCCTTGCCTTTGGAGATGTGTCAAGTAAGAAATTGCTGCAGCTGAGGTCAGAGGTTTTTTTCCTGCTTTCTCCTCTAGGGTTTTGATGGTTTCCTGTCTCACATTCAGATCCTTTATCCATTTTGAGTTGGTTACAAAATTACTGTTTAATGTAAGTATTAAACATGTGCAGAGTTGAGAACCGCATAGTTATCCCAGAAATAAACACTTAGAACTCTAGATAGGAAAATGCCAATTTATAATACAATTAACCCTTGATCATTCAAAGATTAACCCAGTTCTGAATTACCCTTGTCCTTTTGCTGCTCCTGTATTACACTAGTATTGCCTGTCATTTGACTTTCCTTTAGTGACAGTAGAACATACAAAAGCTTTCTCTCTCTAGTTTTGGTAAACTTCAAATCAATTGAAAATGACTGATCTTATCTGGAATCTCTCTCTTTCAGTCCCCGCTTTCTTCTCTTAGAGTTATAACTAATGCATAGCAATAAACTACTATATGAGAAAAAAAAGATTATAATCATCTGCAGTCTTCACTAGTCGACTACTATGTTGGTGCTTATAATTAAGATTTTCTGGTATTCTTGACTACAGAACTTATTTTTCAGTTTATCTGCATAACTAAATATAGAATGCATTAAAGACTCAAACCATATTTGCATTATGTTCCGTTTCTCAATCATTTTCAAGAATCTGTAAACGTCTCTCCTTAAAAAGTCTGCTGTGCATAGGAGACTAGTTAAATAAATATTGCACATACCCACAATGGAGTATAATACAGCTGTAAAAATAATAAGGAAGCAATCTATGAACTGAAATGCAGTGATTTCTTGGGGACATTTTTAAGTGAAAAAAAGCAAAGTACAAAAGGATGTGTTATTCGGGCAAGGAACAAGGAAAATAAGAAAACACACATGGATCTGCTTATTACAGTAAGAAACACAGGATGGATAAAACTAGACAGTAATAAAGCTGATTACCAACAAAGGTGGGGAGGATGAAGTGGAAGAGATACAGGAAAAAATGACTTTTGAAAACATGTTAACATAATACATATTCAAAACTTAAATCAATCAGAGTAGGGGGCAGGTAGTGAAACAAAGGAATTGACTGCATTTCAAATAAAGAAGGCACAAAGGACCTAAGTAACTTATGAACACAGAGTATGACTGTGTAATATCAGTCTTGGACAGTGAAAAGGAAAACACTAGTCCACCTCCTGTGTTTCTCCTTTACTCACACACAACTACCACATTCTCAACACTTTTGACAACAGATGTGGGGTCTTTTAACCACAAGAAACAATTCTGTGACACAAACTGGGTCTCTGACAATTTAACTCAATTCTGACACTACGTACCTGGGGATAGTGTCTGATCCCATAGGTTAAGGGCTCAGTTTTAACTGAGACTGTCCTATACTTCACAAGCTAATCTCAAGTGGTGGGTCCCCAGGTTACCCATAACTTCTGTCCAATTTGGCTACATATCAGAAGTTCCCATGACCTCCTTCCCCTTGGATCTGATATGTGCTAAAACAAAACTTAGGGAAATACTTACTTACATTTACCAATTTATTAAAAGATATGATAAGGGATACAGAAGAACAACTTAGATAAAGAAATGTATACAGCAGGATCTGGGAGGAGGTTCCAAGTACAGGAGCTTCTGTCCCCATGGAACTAGGGGAGCATCACCCTCCTGGTACATGGATATGTTCACCAACCTGGAAGCTCCCCGAGTGCCATACTGTTGGGATTTCACAGAAGCTTCCTTGCACAGGCATGTCAATTATTAACTCCATTTCTAATCCCTCTCTAGTCTCTGGAGAATGGAAGGTGGGGCTGAAAATTACAAGCTTCTAAATCTGGCTTAATCTTTCTGCTGACCATCCCAGAAGCCATCCAGGACCCTACCTAGAGTTGCCTCATTACAACAAAAGATGCTCCTGGTTCCCTTATAACTTAGGAATTTATAAGGGTTTCAAGAGCTGTGGTAGGTCCCAGGGTAAAGAACCAAGTAAGTATTAGGGGGCGCCTGCCTGGCTCAGTCAGTAGAGCATGTGACTCTTGATCTCAGAATTTTAAGTTTGAACCCACATTGGGTAAAGAGACTACTTTAAAAAAATTGGGCATGTGGGTGGCTCAGTTCCTGAAGCATCCAACTCTTGATTTCAGCTCAGGTCATGATCTTACGGTTCATGAGATCATGCCCTGTGTCAGGCTCTGTGCTGACATGGAGGAGCCTGCTTGGGATTCTCTCTCTCCCCTCTCTCTGCCCCCTCCCCCTCACTCCCCAACCCCATGCAGCACGCAGCACCTGGACACACAATCTCTCTCAAAATTAAATAAACATTAAAAAAATATTAAAAAACTGTTAAATTAAAAAAAAACAAATATTAGAACAAGTGATGCTCATAATGTTCTTATCACTTAGGAATTTAGAAGAGTTTCAGGAGCTCTGTGCCAGAAACAAGGGAAACAGACCAATATATGTTATCTTCTATTATCTCATAGGCAGGGTGGGGAGAAGTATGAACAAATCTTGAATGCTTTTTGTAGGATGTTTTGTAACTGTAGTGGTATGGACAATGCAATTCTGAAACTATTTTAAATGTATTACAGAACTGAGCAAATTAGCCGAGGATCTCACGGTATAAGGAAGAACAAAGATATAAAATAAAGATGCAACAGAGTCGAGTAAGGTTGTACCGGAATTGGAAATATTGGTATAAAAATTATGCTTTCCAAAATATACATATTTCCCTGCACATATGTAAATATATTTGTACATGTGTATGTATGTGCATGCCATATGCATATACATGTGTATCATGTGCTGGTACTGTCAACTGAAAAGGACAAGAAGCATAAACATCCCAGTAGCAATGAGATCACCTAGCACCTTGATCTTGGTCTCTAATAGCATTCTCTACTAAAAGAAACCAGGGCTCCCTGAAGAAAGAGCTAATTACATCACTGGGGCAGGGTAGCTACAATAAGGGCAAAGAATACCCTCTTACACCAGAAAGAAGGTGCTTTAAAAAAAAAAAAAAGGACCAGGCAAGAATCATCATCCGTGGATATTCAACCTAGGAGAAAATAGGGACACTCAACTTAGGATATTTGCACGGTCTTAAAACTCTCTCACACACTGCTTATTAGGTACAAGAGGAAGGAAAAAAAAAAAAAAGAAATTTGTTGTACGGGGGAGAAACTGGGCAACACCTTCAAGAGTCATCAAAATTAACATCACTAATGACAGATATCACGCACACCTAGAGAAGAACACAACATCATCTATGCAGAATTTTGGCCAAGAATGCATAACCTCACTATAACCGAGAAGAAACATCAGAAAATGCAAAATGAGTAAAGGTTTGTTTTTTAAAAGTGGGAAGAACGTACTCTACTCTTCAAATGTCAAAGTCAAAATGAATTTAAAAAAAAAGAAATGATGCTAAAGAGACATGGTAATTAAATGTAATCCCATGGTCCGAATCTTGTACTAGAAAGGATAAATGCTGTATAGAATGCTGTCATATCAACTAACAGAACTGGAATACAGCTAATACGTTAGCTAAAAGTTTATCAATATATATTTATGAAATAGATTACTGTTATTATATAACAGAATACTCGTCTTACCATGAAATCAAACTAAAGTATTTGATTGTAAAAAATTATGACATATGTAACTTATTTCAAAGGGTTCAGGACAAAAAATTATGTAGGCATACACATATCCAAGGAGCACAAATGATAAAGAAAATGGGAATCAATTACTACCCATAGTCAAATCTAAGTAAAGAGAGTATGGGTGCTCCTTGTATTATTTTTATTTCATTAACTTTTTCTAGGTATGAAGTTATTTCTAAACAGTTACTTTCCATGTAGTGATGAAAACATCTAAAACTTAATTATTTTCAAAAATTTGAAACAAAAAATGCTGTGACTTTTTTGTGCTTTCTTTTATTTTTCACTTTCTATAGTGTTTTGGGCCTATTTTTTTCTCTTTGGCACTATACTGCAAGGCCAATTCAAGTGGTTTTCACTGTCAACAGATTTAATCCCTACAACAAATACTGTGAAGTACTCACTATAATCACCCCATTTTACTCATAAGCAAATTCAAGCTTAGACAGACTGAGTAATTGCCTTGAGTGTTAGAGCCAGTAGGAGGCACAACTGAGACTGAAACCAAGTTACAACTACTGGGAAAGGACATGCTCTTACCTGCTGTGTTAGGCTGCCACACGATGTCTTATAAACAAACAATGGCAATGAATTTAATAATTTTTCTCTAATTTCTTCCCATAATTAAAAATGCCTTATTTGGATTGTGAAGCAACCAGCACTCCCATAACTGTTGATAGGAATATAAATTAAAATGGTACAACTCAAGATGCTTTCATGGCTCAGTCAGTGGGTCGAGTGTCCAATTCTTGATTTCGGCTGAGGTCATGATCTCACGGGTCGAGACTGACCTCCTGTGCCATCAGTGCAGACCCTGCTTGGGATTTTCTCTCTCCCTCTCTCTTGCCCTTCCCTGGTGCTCAAAATAAATAAATAAACATTTTTAAAAAATAAAAAAAAAAAATGGTACAACTACTTTGGAAAACTAAACACATGCCTAATCAATAATCCAGCAATTCTACTCTTAAGTTTATACGCAATAGAAAGTGTCCATATTACACTAAAATACATGAATAAGAACATTCAAAACTATTCATAAACACTCTGAGGTAGAACCAACTCAAGCATCCATCAACAACAGAACATATAAATAAACTGTAGTATAATCATATAATGGAATACTAGAAAGCAATTGTTCTCAAACTCCCTGGTCTCCAGAATTCTTTGACCTCTTAAGAAAATACTGAGGGGCACCTGGGTGGCTCAGCTGGTTAAGCGCCCAACTTCGGCTCAGGTCAGGTCATGGTGTCGTCGTTCATGAGTTCAAGCCCCGTGTCCAGCTCTGTGCTGACAGCTCAGAGCCTGGAGCCTGCTTTGGTTTCTGTCTCCCCCTTCTCTCTGCCCCTCCCCGCTCAAGCTCTGTCTCTCTCAAAAATAAACATTAAAAAAAAAAAAAAAAAGAAAATATTGACGTTAACCATCCTCCCTTTTCTCTCCTCAAGGGCTTTAGTTTGTACATTATCACTATCAATACTTTCTCTTTTAGAAATTGAAACTGAGAAAACATTATACACCAATTGAATCAGTTATGAAAACCTTCCAACAACTAAAAGCCCAGGATCAGATGGCTTCACTAGTGAATTCTACCAAACACTTGACAAACAATTAATGCCAATCCTTCTCAAGCTCTTCCAAAAAACTGAAGAGTAAACATTTACAAATTCATTGTGCAAGGCCAGCATTCTGCCGTTAGAACTCTAGACAAGGTGGGGAGCCTGGGTGGCTCAGTCAGTTAAGCATCTCTCTCTTGGTTTGGGCTCAGGTGATGATCTCATGGTTTGTGATATCAAGCCCCACAATGGGCTTTGCACTGACAGCATAATGCCTGCTTGGGATTCTATGTCTCCCTCTCTCACTGTTCCTCCCCAGCTCACAGGCACACACTCACTCTCTGTCTCAAAATAAACAAACAAACATTAAGGGTGGAAAAAAAGTCTAGACTAGGGCACTACAGGAAAATTACATACCAATATGCTTGATTAACACAAATGTAAAAATCCTAAACAAAATACTTGCAAACCAATTTTAACAGCACATTAAAAAGATTATATACCATAATCAAGTGGGATTCAAGGACAGTTCAATAAAGGCCATACATGACAAGCCTACAATATAAACACCACATTCAATGGTGACAAGCTGAGGCAAGCTTTTTCCTAATTCTCTAAGATTAGGAAAAAGGCAAGGATGCCTACTCTCACCACTCACATTAAAAACAGTACTAAAAGTCCTTGCCAGAGCAATTAGGTGTGAAAAAAACAATAAAAAGCATCCAAATCAGGAAGAAACACATCAAAATGACTGTTTACACTTAACAAGATATCATATATTGAAATCTCTAAAGGCACTACCAAAAGAAAAAAACAACAACATTAGAAGTAGTAAATGAATTCAGCAAAGCTGTAGGATACAAAATCAATACACAAAAAATCAGTTGTGTTTCTATATATTAACAATGACCTATTTAAAAAGGAAATTAAGAAAACTGACAATAGCATCAAAAAGAGTAAAATACTTAACAATAAATTTTAAAAAGGTGAAAGATACACTGAAAACTATAAAACACTGATTAAAGAAACTGAAGATGACACACACAAAAAAGGAAAAATATTTTGTGTGCTTAGAATGGAAGACTATTGTTAAAATGTCCATAGTACTCAAAGCAATCTACAGATTCAATGCAATCCCTATCAAAATACCAACGGCATTGTTCACAGGAAAAAAAAATCCCAAAATTCATATGAAGCCACAAAATACCCCAAATAGCCAAAGCAATCTTGAGCAAGAACTAAGCCTGAGCCATCACACTTCCTGATTTCAGACTATATTACAAAGCTATAGTAAGCAAAACAGTATGATGCTGGCATAAAGACAGGCACATAGACAAAAGGCCAACTAATTAGCCAACTAATCTTCAACAAAGGCACCAAGAATACATAGTGGAGAAAGGATAGTCTTTTCAAAAAATGGTAATGAGAAACTGCACATGCACATGCAAAAGAATAAAACTGGACCCTTATACACAAAAATCAACTCAAAATGGATCACAGACTTGAATGTAAGACCTGAAACCAAAAAATTCCTAAAGGAAAACATAGAGGAAAAACTCCTTGACATTGGTCTTAGTGATGACTTTTTTGATATGACACCAACAGCACAAGCAGCAAAAGAAATAATAAATAAGTGGGGGGGGGGGACTACATCAAACTAAGAAGCTTCTGCACAGCAAAAGAAACCGTTCACAAAATGAAAAAGCAACCTACAGAATGGGAGAAAATTTTGCAAACCATCTCTGATAAGGAGTTAATATCCAAAACATATAAAGAACTCATATAAATCAGTAAGAAAACAGTCTGATTAAAAACTGGGTAGAAAACCTGAATAGACATTTTTCAAAAAAAGACATTGAAGTGGCTAATAGGTACATGAAAAAAAGTTTTTCATCACTAATCATGAGGGAAATATACAGCAAAACCACAATGAGATAGTGCTTCACACCTATTAGAATGGCTATCATCAAAAAGACAAGAGACACCAAGTGTTGGTGAAGATGCAGACCAAAGAAAATTCTTGTGCCCTCTTGTTGGGAATGTAAACTAATATAGATACTATGGAAAACAGTATGAAGTTTCCTAAAAAAGTTAAAAATAGAGGTACCATGTGACTTAGCAAAGTAACTTCTGGGTATATATCCAAAGATGATGAAATGACTATCTCAATGAAATACCTACACTCCCATATTTACTGCAGCATTATTCACAATAGCCAAGATATGGCAACAACCTAAGTGTCCAACATGGATGAATGGTTAAAGAAAATGTGTATATGATATATATACACAATGGAATAGTGTTCAGCCATTAAAATAAAAGAAAATCCTGACATTTGTGACAACCTTGACAGCATCATATTAAGTGAAATAAATCAAACAGAGAAAGACAAATGTGATATACATGTATTCCATACACGGAATCTAAAAACATTATACTAATAAAAACAGAGACTAGAAAGGTGGTTGCCAGGGTCTGAGGGCTGAGGGAGATGGGAGATGCTGGTCAAAGGGTACCAACTTTCAACTGTTAGATAAATAAGTTCCAGGGGTCTAATGTACAGCATGGTGACTAGAGTTAACAATATAGTATTATGTCCTTGAAAGTTGCTGTGAGAATAAAGCTTTAATATTCTCACCGTAACAACAACAAAATGGTCATTATGTAAGGGACATATTAACTAGCCTTACTGTGATAAACATTTCACGATATATACTTGTATCAAATCATCACACTGTATACCTTAAACTTACATGATGATGTATGTCAATTATATCTCAATAAAGCTGGGGAAAAAAAGAGATGTACAGGTAACCCAAACAAGGTATCATCCAAAAATCACTTAGAATAGACATATCTTCTTATGGATAGTTCTAATAGACTATTCAAATGAATTTAAATGAAAATTTAAAAAATAAAATTAATTCAATCTCTAGAGTATATACAACATGGTGAGGTAATAAGCATGGAATTACACCAGGCTCCCTCCCCCACCAAAATCAGGGAAAGCAGCTTTAAAGTGGGCTAAGTACGTACCACTAAATTCTTAAAATAATCAATCAACCTGGTTTAAATGAAAACCAAAGGAGTAATATAATACATAGTATTGCTAAACAAAAATTTATTAGTAGTTTGAAAGATTTGGCTAAAATAAATTATTCTCAAAACCCATTTGAAGGTGCCCTGACTATATTGTATAAGGTTATCAAAACAGTAAGAACAGCACTGATTTATCAACTAAACTGTAATACAACTTGGTCTTCAAAATTAATATGCATATATTACAACTGATACATGAGCTGCTTCTATCAAGAGATCTGTAATCAGAAAAATCTATTACTATCCAATGATAATTAAATTAACAAATGAAAATTCTTTTCGATAATACATAAATAATAGGTTTACTAAGTTTGAGACTAAACAAGATGCACAGGAAGAACTGAGTTCATATTTGTGCCATCAAGCATAGAATCATCATTTTTAACTTTAAATTTTGGCAGAGAACCTTCTCAAATATTCTAAATTCGAAAATTATCCGAGACTGTAACAGCCAGTATCTGAATTTGGAAAACAACTTGATTTTTTGTTTTCACTGATTCATTTTAACCAACCATACCAGGTATATATTCCAAGGAATTTCTTCCTGGTATATTTCCTGGTTAAATGACTTGAGTTTGGTATATTGTAATTAACATTTTTCTCATTTTTTTAACCGTATGTTAAAAATTAGTACTGCTTCAATAATCTTAACGGCATTAATACTATTTAAAATATAATATTTAAAGAGGGCCAGTTTTTAAAAAGAAGTCCAATTTAGTTCCACATGATGGCATATGAGAATCACAAAAATCTTTTTCCAGATATGAATAGTATCAAATTTTCCTCTCCTGTATTCTCTCCACTTACAAAGACCCACAAGCCCCTTCCAAAAACAAACAAAAAACCCCTTTCTATCCTCCCACCTATAAAGATTTCCCTAGAAGAACAAAACAAAAAGCTAAAGAAAGGATGCTTACTATGACAGAAAGTGTTGGCAGGAGAATGCTAATTCAGCCTCCATTTCTCTACCAACACCCAAAGAGCTGCAGTCAATCTTTTGACTTCTAATCTGGGTCCCCTTAGCTGTGAACACTGGGTTGTCTAACACAAAAGAGAGCCTAGAGCTCTAACATGTTTGCTTTCTCTTCTAAAGCAAAGATGTTTAAATTTCAAACTAGAGACAGGAAGTCCTAAATATTAACACAATCTGTCCCTTATAAATTACCTCCCTTTCCATTTAACTTGAAACACAGTTTCAACCCTAACTATAGATAAGCTATGAAAAGAAAAAAACAATCTATTGTATATTAAAGCATATATGTCATCAGTATTCACAGAAATACTAGAAAATCTAGATTCCAATTAACTGTGACTCTTTTTAACTTATCATTTGTCCTTTATAAACAAAATAGTTTTTATTCTAAAAACAAAAGTTTTCAACAGATCAGGACCAGGTTGCTCACATATTTTCACTCTAAAAGCAGTAGGAAATTAACAAGAAAAAAAAGAGTGAGGGAAGCATTCAGTTAAATAAAGAAAAAATAAAGAATTTTTGCTTAGTGTACAGGAAATTTTTCCCCGTTGTTCACCTGATATTGAGGGTAAAACACGTAACAAATAACTGAGAAAAATTTCAAGAAACTTTTTTAAGTTTATTCATTTATTTTGAGAGAGAAAGCCTGTGCACAAGTCAGGGAGGGGCATTAAGAGAGGGAGGATCCCAAGCAGGCTAAGCACGGTCAGCACAGAGCCCAAAGTAAACCTCACCACAGTGAGATCATGACCGGAGCCCAAATCAAGAGTTGAACCCTTAACGACTGAGCCACCAAAATGTCCCTAAAGGAACTTTAATAGAAATATTTTATTTGGACTCAAATATAAATTATTAAAGCTATTTTAAAATACAGCAAATTTTAATTATATCCCAATGTCTTCTGTATGTCTTATTCATCAATTCAACCAGTATTTATGTGCCAAGCATTAGAATAAGCATGACTTGAATTTTATAATAACTGTCATTTTTGAGGGTTTACATAAACACTGAACATAGTACACTATGAATAGGTAACACTTTAGCTCTATTTTACAGATGAGAAAAAAAGGAATTTAGAGAGTATAAAAGAACTTGCTCATGGATATACAAAGAGCTGTAAGGAACTAGGCTGGAAATCAAATCCAAGTAATGACTCTACTAATAGGAGTCACCACTACTTTAATCACCGTTCTAGATGGTCATAAGGAAACCATGGGAGACACAAACAAAGCAATACTGGTTAATGATACAATGAAAGTACAAATAAAGTGCTTTGACAGCAAGGCAGACGTGGTCACTGCCTTCTAGGAGTTCTCATACTAAGAGGGAAGTCAAAATATTTGATGCCAGTTTAAGTAGTAAAAGTGTATCTAATACTTAGACAAATTGTATTACTAAGGGCATATTTTAAAACCTAGAATTCATGAGAGCAGGCATTCAATTTCATTCAATGTCAGACTTGATTTGGAAAACAGGATTTCATTTCTTGTAATCTTTGAAAACAAGAACAGTTAGTTATCTGCAAACATGCAAAGGGAGGAATTACAAACACAGGATGTCTTCACAAAAGGCATAAAGTACCAGGAGGAATAAAACCATTCTTCAAGGGGGCCTGCAACAGGAAGATCTCATGTCCCTCCCTCTAGCAATACTGAAATTTAGAGATTTTTTTAGTCTATATATACCATCTACCATTAAGGTCTGTTACCTTCCTATCAAGTACAAATCGGAAAATGTTAAAAACAGAATCCAAGGAGTAAACAATAAATAGATTTTGCTTTTTAACGTAAAAAACAACTTGAAGAGACATAAATTTAAGATGTATAGCGTGTCAAGGAAACTGAAGGCACGAAACTTGGTTTATAACACAACTACCAACTTAATGTTGAAGAGTCAGGGATGGATTGGGTACAAAGGAAGATGGCTGTTAATCCTTAAACTACCACACAAATTACAGAGAATTGTGATCTCTTTATACTAAACAGACAAAAATTTATTTTTATCGAATTCACTAGAATCCTTCCTTAGATCTGGGAGAAAGCAGCAGTATGCTTGGTAGGAGATGATTAAAGTCTAGTTTATGGAAACAGATTTTAAAGATTTTTAATTTTTTTAATTAAAAAAAATTTAAGTTTACTTATTTATTTTGAGAGGGAGAGAGAGAGTGCGTGCCCAAGCAAGCATGAGTAGGGTAGAGACAGAGAGGGGAGAGAGAATTCCAAACAGGCTGCATGCTAACAGCATAGAGCCTGATGCAGGGTTTGAACTCACAAACGTGAGATCATGACCTGGGCTGAGATCAAGAGTTGGATGCTTAACCAACTGAGCCACCCAGGTGCCCCCAACTTTTTTTAATGTTTATTTATATCTGAGAGATCTTATGAGCGTGAACAGGGGAGAGGCAGAGAGAGAGAGAGAGGGAGACAGAATCTGAAGCAGGCTCCTCGCTGTCAGGGCAGACCCCCACTTGTGGCTCAAATCCTGGAACACTGACATCATGACTTGAGCTGAACTCAGACACCCAACCAACTGAGCCACCCAGGCACCCCGGAAATAGATATTAAAATAAGGTCGCAGAACTGAGCAACAAGCTACATGATGGTATAGAATAACCATATATAGTCTCTGGCACATTACCTCACCTCTTCTTTAAAATAACACGGAGGTGGGGCGCCTGGGTGGCTCAGTCGGTTAAGCGTCTGACTTTGGCTCCGTTCATGATCTCACGGCTGGTGGGTTTGAGCCCCAAGTCGGGCTCTGTGCCGACAGCTCAGAGTCTGGAGCCTGCTTCAGATTCTGTGTCTCCCTCTCTCTCTCTCTCTCTCTGCCCCTTCCCCACTCAGACTCTGTCTCTCCATCTCTTAAAAATAAATAAACATTAGAAAATAGTAATAATAATAAAAATAAAATAACATGGAGGCATCCACCAAGGTTTTATATACACTTAAAAGGATATTCTAGGTGTATAATAGGTCAGTGTATTGCATGTGCTTTGAAGTTCACACTATGGCTTACAGATTCTGAAAGCCTTCTTAGAGAAAGTTGCTAGAATTTACATTGGATAAAGCACTCATGTAACTTTAGGAGATGTTACCATCCTGTAATCTTCCACTAGGAAAACCTCCTTAGGGCGCTGTTTATTTCCTTCTAAATAGCAAGAACAGAGAGCAGTGTCCAGCTACAGAAAGTCTACAACAGTTCAGTGAGACCCTCAGAATTCAATCTCCTCCTAAATACTCAGGCTAGATTACCATTTAGAATTAGAATCTCCAAAAGCTGCTAATGTCAAATGCAAGCTAAGGTGTGTACTAGTATCTCCAGAGTGGAGGTACAAACTGTCCAAGAGCAAAATACTTAGTTGCCGCAGATCTAAAAGCACAATTTAGGGATGGAATACCTGTACCATGTCAAATCATGACTATTATTTAATCTAATACTTATTCTGACTGACAAAGACCACAAAACAATTCATAGAAGAAAATCTGGGGGATCTGAGAAGCTTTTTACTTTGTCTCACTGTTAATGTAAAAATAAGTTTTACTTTTCATCACAACTAAGAGAGAGCAACACAAGTTGTAGCAATTATAAATAAGTTTATATATAAGTTTATATATCATTATAAAATATGTTTATAATATTATAAACATTATAATTATAAATTATAAATAAATAAGTTTATACATCCTCAGCATTATAAATAAGTTTATATATCCAATCCTGATTTACAGTTTGAAATTATAAAAACTATAGTTAAAGCAGAAAATGCCACTATACTGCTAAGTAGCCTGAAGTTTGGGGCCCTCTTCCTTCCAACATCTGAGGAAGACAAATGAAAAAGGAGTCACTTTCAGGTACAGAAGAGTTTTATTGAAAAACTGTAACGTAACTTTAAGTAATTGATGTGAGCAATCTAAAATAAATAACACTTTCCCAGGATTTCTAAACTGCTACACATGGAATTCAAAGGATGGCAGGAGCGAATTATTTACAAAAAATATTTTTTTCTTTCCAAAGTTATTTATGGGTGAATTTGAAGAGAAGTAAATGAAAACACCGCTTTCACTGTATCACTCAGCGCTAGATGTTGATAGCAAACAATCAGTAATTGTTTTAAGACACCCACTTAAAAAAAAAAAACAAAACACAACTACAAAGATACTTGACCTTAACTAAGAAATGAAACCAATCCCAACTATTTCTAAATTTGACAATTTAAGCCGATAGAGCAGGGTAACGAAAAGCCTTCATACACATCACAACAACGATTTCTGGATAAACGATTGTGGGAAACCATCCCAGTCTTAAGGACGTCAGCCTAGAAACTTTAAAAATCCGACAAAACATTTTAACTTCCGAGCCAGTACCTCGATGACCGACATGTTTCTACCTCCTTCGCTCTCAAAAGCCAGGTCCGCCCGGTCCCAGGGGCGCGGACCCGGGGACCCCAGTGCGGAGGGGACCAGGCGTTCTTGGCCTCGGCCCCGCGATTCTGGGCCGCTCCCGGCTGACTCAGGGGCGCGGACCGGGCACGGGCGACGCGGGAGCCTCCCTCACTCACCGTGAAGCGCTGGTCGCCGACGCTGCCCACGGAGAAGCAGTGGTCGCCAGGGTTCACAGCCCCGGTCAGCACCTGGTGCAGGTTCATGTCTGCGTCTTATTCCAGCAACGGACGCCGCGTCCGGCTCATGCCCAGGGTCGGCGGCCGCTTCCCTCCCTCCTTCCCTTAGGGGCGGCGGCCGCTCTTGGGCGGCGACGGAGGCAGCGACAGGCGCCAGGAGCCGGAGCCGGAGCCGCTCAGCCGGGGCCCGCAGTTCATCCCGAGCCCTGGCGGGCAAGGCCCGGAGGGGGCGGGCCGCCGAAAGGGCGCAGCGCCGCGCTCGTCCGCGCACCTGTCACAGCCAGCGGGAGGCCCAGGTGAAGCTCGGGGTCGACTCAAGGGCCGAGACCCCGGGCCCACTCACCGGCCAGCAGGGCCGCGGCGTCCACACACTTCCTCTGGGCTCGGGGTGGCTGGCCCTGACGGATCCCAGTGGCGCAGGCAGCACGCGCTCGCCTTCACCGCCTGACCTGTCCCTTCCCGGCGCCGGTGCCCGTCACCCCCACTGGCCTTTGCCGCTCACTACGCGTCGCTAGGTCCCTTCAGCCGAAATATCGCGAGGCTTCCCGCGATGAAGAGGGATACTGCGGTAAAGGACGCACTTTTTTTTTTTTTTTTTACCACAGTTTACAGATCAGCAAGTGGCTACGAAAACGCCTCGTCTAGTCAGATGCTGGCCAATCCCGAGCTCCAGTCCACGTAGGGCCCCGCCCACCACTAAGGACAGGCCAATCTCGTTGAGTCTGGTAAGTGAGTCTGTCTGTCTGAGCTGATCCAAAGTAAGGAGCCTAGCAGAAACCCAGTGAACCCAGAATGAGGTGAGAGTTGTCAAAAAATGCTTTAGGTTACGGCTTAATCTGTCGGGCCAGAGAGCTTGAAAGGGAGAAGTGCATTATAAGTGGAGCTGCAGTGTCCGCTGTCCTGGTAGAAACTACAAGTCCCAACAGGCACTTCTCCGCTAAGGCGGCGCTTGTCGACTTCCAAGTAAATGTGACCCGTTCAGCGTCTGTTATCCTGGCGTGTGGTTTCTCCTGTTTTACGCGCGTTTCCAGCGCACCAAACGGGGTTAATTTGAAAGACTTAAATACTCGACAAGTGTTCAAATGGAGTGTTTTCAGCTAAGTTTTCCTTAACCTACGTTTTGAACTAATGCTGATAATAATATTGCAGCAGCCCTGCGTTGAGCGTTTGTTTGGGAAAAACCCAAGGATTCCAAAATGATTAGTGTCACAGTTACAACCGCTAGATACTCTCAGTGTATTTTGACCCAAGTTTTGTGTTATTATCGATAACGGTCTGTTTATATGTCTCCTTCCGTATATTTAAGCCTCTTGAGTACAGACTTTGTGGTTCGCCTCTGTATTCCGAGTGTGGGGCTCAGGGCCAGCTCCACTGTAGGTGTTGAGTAAATGTTAAACGAGTGAATGTAGATAGGAACTCTCCACCTAAAAGGAGTAGTTTCTTAAAAACTGCTAAACTGATTTTTATATCCTTTTGTTGGGGTGAAAAAAAAAACACTTTCACACTAATACTTGGACGGGAGGAGTATTAATTTTATTTATGCTTTGCCAAAATGTTTTGTAATGTGTACATTTAATTTTGCAATAAAAAGTTACTTAAAAACCAAATTTAAGAGCCATCTCCCGTTTTCAATTTGAAAGATGTAGGTGAATTCCATTATTTATCCCAGTTTCTTTATCAAAAGAAGGGACTTAAAACTTAATTTGTTTTAAAAAACTATTTTATTGATGTCTGACATACTTACAACTTAATCTGTATTTTAATTATTAACTTAAAATATTATTCAGGGTGGCTTTAACTTAATTTTATATTTAGACTCTAAATGACGTTTTCTCTGTGTTCCACATAAGTTGTATCTGGCCCAGCATGTTTTACTCATTCTGTCCTGCCCAGTTTTTACTTTTCAAGGGCATGCAGTATAGAAGAATAAAAGAAATAAAGTGGCCTGGTAGTTAGGAAATCTGAGATCTAGTGTTAATCTCATGTTGGCTGTGTGACCTTGGAAAGGTTTTTGTTAACTTTCAGACTTGTTTTCCTCATCTGTAAAATCAGCAAGTTTAATTTATCAATAACATTTTCTTTCATTCCTGCAACTCAGTACATCTGTTAGTTTTAATTAAATTCCTTCAGCCTTCAGTTAGACTACCTGAGTCTGAATCCTGGCCTTACTGCTCACTTAGGTTATTTAATCTCTCTGTGCTTTACTTTCCTTATCTATGAACGGGAGATAGTAGTAGACTTTCTTCTTTTAATTATCACGAGGATTAAGTGAGAACAGTATTTGGTCCATAGAATTCAATAGATGTTAGCCATTATTACTATTAGTACTATTATTAAATGAACCTAACCTTTTGACATACACTTACTCTTTCTAAGGTTTTCCAAATAGTGTCAAACCCCAGCACAAATCAGACTTTCCAGGGAAGCTTAAGACTACCACAAAAGTTCTGAGGACGTTGTAGTCTATCTAAAACTATGGCACTACAATATCTGATGAAAAGCAAGGGTATTCTTTTGCTTCTTATTCATCAGAAATACTTCTACTTTATTAAATTGCCTATTAAGCAACCTGTCTTTGATATAAAGCAGATGAACTGTTTCAGTGACACAACTAAATGCTTGTAAGGTATCTTTTTTCTTCTACTGCAATTCTGGCCTACTGTCTGGTTTTATACAGCCCAGAGTTGAGAATGCTGTTTACATTTTTAAATATAAAAAAAAATATATCAATAGAAGAAGAATATTTAATGACACATGAAAATGCATGAAATTCATATGTCCTTAAATAAAGTTTTATTGGGATACAGCCATGCATAGTCATTTAGGTGTTACCTATGGCTGCTTTCACACTACAAAGGCAGAGTTAAGTACACCTGACCATGGAGCAATGCGGGAGAAGTTCTAGTCTTAAAGGGGAAGGAGGAATTTCTTTATATTCAGTGGGTGGTGACAGTGTAAAGAACAACAAACAGGCTAACCTCTGAGATCTTGGAGGCAAAAAAGGAATATGTATGAAGCCAATTCAGATTGGGAAGCAGTCATGCCTGTTCTTCACTCTCTGATTTCCTGAAATCCTTCTCATGACCCTTAATGTAAATTTCCTACCTTCCCAGTGCATGTGCCAAGGGAGCCACCAGTTGGGGCATCCCGCCCCATTGCCAACACTCACTTGATGAAGGAGGTTGGAAGTAAACAGAGTCCCTCAACCTATATCTAAGGCTGAATTAGGGGGACTGTGTTGCTGGCATTTCATACAAGCATTATGAACTTACTATTTCATCAAAATAATGTGAGGGTTTCTGGTGCATCTAAGACACTGACTGCCCCAGGAACCCGCCTGAACTTTTAACAACAAGCTTGCTATCGCAAAATCTATCAGGGATATTACAGGTTACATAGATATTTGAGCAATGAAATAGGACCCTAATCATCATTTATAATATTGTTACCATAGAAAAATTAATTCTGATACCTCTTAAAATTTGGAGATTGTCATTAAATACTCTTGGCTCATACTCACTTGCTCAGTTGAGGAATTTTCCACCCATAAGCATTTAAAGGGCAGTTATTTATAAAAAGCTACTATTTTATTAAACACCCACTCTACACTGTCATAGGTGTTTTATTTATTTCATTTAAATCTCAACAAACTCTTGAGGCACCTGGATGGCTCAATTAGTTAAGCGTCTGACTCTTGATCTCAGCTCAGGTCTTAATCTCAGGGTCATGAGTTCAAGCTCTATATTGGGCTCCATGCTGGGTGTGAAAGCCTACTTTAAAGATAAAAATTTAAAAATCTCAACAAACCTATAAAGGTAATATCTCTGTATTATAAATGAAGAAACCTAAACTTAAAAAGAGACTACATATTGCCCAAGATCATATTAGATTTGGATCATATCACCACCCAAAGACTTGAACTCAGATTTCTTGGGCTGCAAAGACCCTCTAAGTGTTTTCCAAAGACCCCTGAATCCCAAAGTGAATACAGTCAGAGTCTATCACTTCCCTCCTTGCTAACAAGGTAAGAAGAGATAGGGAGGTGAGATGATTTCTTTAAGTCAGTCACTTCAGTGATTTTTCTAGTAGGAAGAACCATCTTCCCCAAACACTTTTCTCTTCCCCTTCCTAAAGATGGAAGAAAAGCTGACCTCCTTACCTTGACCCACTCCCAAACTATAAAGACCATGCTTTGTTGAAAGTTAAAATCAACATTTCCAACCAAAATACTCCTGATACTTAGCCAATTAGGTAGATACTCACTTGGTTAAAGGCAAATATTTCTAGGAAAGTCTTGGAATTACCAGTAAGTCACACACATCAGTTGCAGCTTTAATCAGACTGTGACTGTCCTCATGCCTATTGGGACTTTTCTTCAATGGGAAGGAGAAGTTGAGAGACGGGATTTTGCTCTCTCTCCCTTTCTCTTCCATTGTGGTGTGTGCCCTTGGCTGTTCTTTGCTGTGTCTTCTCACAAGACTTTGAAGATCAAACAATTCCTGGCCAAGAAACAAAAGTGGAATTTTCCCGTTTCCCAGTGGATTTGGATGAAAACTGGTAGTAGAATCAGGTATAACTCAAAGAGGAGACATTGGAGAAGAGTAATTTGGGTCTCTAAGGAGTCACATGAGATGACGCTCATTTATGCTGTTTCAAGATCACTTAACATCTTACTATCACTGAAAAAATCACTACCATCTTTACAGCTAGACATGTTTTATTGGGGGAATGCTTCTTTATTTTTTTATACTTCTGCACTAACAGGTTGGTTTCGTAAAAAATATGTGTGAGCTTTTGTTTGGAAAAAAAAGGGGAGCATACAGAAAGGAGAGGCCATATGGGAGACAGCAGCAGGGAGTTTTGTTTAACCAGGAGCAACTTGAGGGCTATGGAGTCTGGAAAAGTAATGAAGAAAAGGGACTTCCCAATGAAAATCCCAGCAAGTTATTTTGTGGATACTGACAAATTGATTCTAAAGTTTTATAGAGAGGAAAAAGACCCACAACCAGTGAACACAATATTGAAGGAGAAGAACAAAGTTGGAGGACTGACATTAACCAATTTTAAAGCTTACTATAAAGATACAGCAATCAAGACAATGTGGTATTGGCAGAAGAATAGACAAATCAGAGACAGAATAAAGAGCCCAGAAATAGACCCACATAAATATAGTCAACTGCTCTTTGACAAAGGAGTAAAGGCAATACAATGGGGCAAAGATAGTGTTTGCAACAAATGCAAAAAAAAATTGACAACGGTGTGCAAAAAATTAATCTAGACACACCTTAAACCCTTCACAAATACTAACTCGAAAATGGATCACAGACCGTGGCGCCTGGGTATCTCATTCGGTTAAGCCTCTGACTTCAGCTCTGGTCATTATCATGGTTTGTGGGTCCGAGCCCCGCATCCGACTCTGTGCTGACAGCTCGGAGCCTGGAACCTGCTTCAGATTCTGTGTCTCCCTCTCTCTTTGCCCATCCCCTGCCCATGCTGTGTCTGTCTCTCTCAATAAACAAACAAACAAACATTGAAAAAAATGGATCACAGACCTAAGTGTGAAATGCAAAACTATAAAATTCCTAGATAACATTGGAGAAACCTAGATGCCCTTGGGTTTGATGTTGATTTCTTAAATATAACACCAAGGGGACGATCCCCGAAAGAGACAATGGATAAGGTAGACTTCATTAAAATAAAAACTTTTGCTCTGTGAAAAACATGTCAATAGAATGAGAAAATGAACCATAGACTGGGGGGAAATATATGCAAAAACCATATCTGATAAAAGACTTATCCAAAATACACAAAGAACTATTAAAACTCAACAATAAGAAAACAAACAACTTGAGATATTATTGTACATCTATTAGAATGGCTAAAATCTCAAACACTGACAACAGCAAATGCTGGTGAGGATATGGAGCAACAGGAACTCTCATTCATTGCTAGTGGGACTGCAAATTGGTACAGTCACATTGGAAAATAGTTTGGTGCTTTCTTACAAGCTAAATAAACTCTTACCATTTGATCCAGCAGTCGGGCTCCTTGGTATTTACCCAAAGGAGTTGAACATGCATGTCCACACAAAATCCTGCACACAGATGTTTATAATAACCTTATTTATAATTGCCCAACGTGGAAGCAACCAAGATGTGCTTCAGGAGATAAACAGGTAAATAAATTGTGGCACATCCAGACAATGGAACATTAGCCAGTGCTAAAAAGAAATGAGTTATTGAGCCATAATAAGTCATGGAGGCATCTTAAATGTATATTATTAAGTGAGAGAAGCCAGTCTGAAAGGCCGCACATTGTATCATTCCAGCTAAATGACATTCTGAAAAGAACAGAACTATGAAGACAACGAAAACATCAGTGATTGCCTGGGATCGAGGGTGGGGGATGAATTGGTGGAGCACAGAGGCTTTTCCAAAGGGCGTTGAAAATACTCTGGATGATACTACGAAGATAGATACATGTCCAAACCTACAGAATGCACACCATCAAGAATGAACCCTAAGACTTTAAGGTACAAAACAGATAGATGAACATAAGAGAAAGGAAGCAAAAATAATATAAAAACAGGGGAACAAAACATAAGAGACTCTTAAATATGGAGAACAAACAGAGGGTTACTGGACAGGTTGTGGGAGGGGGGTATGGGCTAAATGGGTAAGGGGCACTAAGGAATCTACTCCTGAAATCATTGTTACACTATATGCCAGCTTGGATGTAAATAAATAATAAATTAATTTACAAATATACAAAAAAAAAAAAAGTGTGAAGCTTACCTAAGGTAAGCTATGAACTTTGGATGATTATTATGTCAGTGTAGGTTCATCAACTGTAAAAAATTTATCACTCTGGGGGCACCTGGGTGGCTCAGTCGGTTAAGCATTCGACTGTGGCTCCAGTTATGATCGCACAATTCATGAGTTCAAGCCCCACATCTCTGCTGTCATCACAGAACCTGTTTCATATCCTCTGTCTCTCTCTCCCTCTCTCTCTCTGCCCCTCCCCTGCTTGCTCTATCTGTTTCAAAATTAAACAGACATTAAAAAACATGTATCACTCTGGTGGAGGATGTTTATAATGGAGAAGCTATGCATGTGACAGCAGGGTTATTTGGAACACCTCTGTTCCTTCCTCTTAATTTTGCTATGAAACTAAAACTTCTCTAAAAAATAGCCTTAAAAAAAAACAACAAAACTCTCTCTGCCCCTCCCTCTCCCTGCACACACTCACTCTCTCTCTCAAAATAAATAAACTTAGAAACAAATGGCCTTAAAAAAAAAGAAGAAAGAATGGGGAGTAAGGTTTAGAAATCTTCAGAGCATACCACTTCCCCCTAGCTAGAAAGGCGAGAAGAGGTAAGGGAGGTAAATTAATGAACAAAAATGTTGGGAATGTTTCTCAAGCGTGGCAAGGAATAATTACAAAATACTGAAATATTCTGAGAGCAAAGAAAACTGAAGTTGCGTGCAGAGGTGAAAATTTTTTTTCCCCTCCGGTTAGAGTATAAACAAACTTATCAGGAACTAAGCTTGCACTCAATCATGTATGTGTTATGGAATAACTGATGAGGTAGAACATGAAATTTTCCAACAAAAGAAACTACCAGCCTCTTTTCTGCCTCAGACAACATAGCAAAGTGCCCTTGAAGCAATCTGTGTCTAGGTAAGAACCACTTAAGTGGCCCGTTTAATTATGCCATATAGGTGAGGCTATTTCTATGTAAAGGTAAGTGTATCTGAGTCATACACGATCCACCAATATCTAACTAAATAATATATGCATATTTTTTGGTAATTGATTTATTTATCTTGAGAGAGAGAAAGTGTGCATGCTTGCACACATGAGCATGAGTGAGGGAGGAGCAGAAAGAGAGGGAGAGGAAATCCCAAGCAGGCTCTGCACTGTCAGCACAGAGCCCAACTCTGGGCTCAAACGCGCAAACCATGAGGTCATGACCTGAGCTGAAATGAGAGTCAGATGCTCAACCATCTGAGCCACCCAAACACCTGCCCCCCCCCCCCAAAAAAAAAGTATTTTTAAAAACAGCACAATTTTGTCAGTAACAACTACATTAGGAAAGCAAAACAACCTCACAAGATAAACTAGAAAAAGTGATGGCCAACTGCACAAGTCCAAGTTTCTGCTGATGGTTAGCATGGTTCTCCCAGAAGCGGTCCTTGAAAGTTACAAACACGTCATAAGAACTCTCACACATAATCTCAAATTTAGAAAAAGGGGACTAAGTGTATCCTTATTTTTACCACCACCCCCCCCCCCTCCTTCTGCCTAGGGAAGTAGAAACAGATGCTAGAGAGAGATGGATGAAAGGAATACAACCTAAACTGCCTCTCTCTGGTCAATGCTTAGGCTCCAGGGCCCTACCCTGTAGTGGAGATTAGCAGTGGTAGCTCTCAGGAGAACAGGATTATGAGCCTGGCAAGTGTTTGAGAGTACAATGGAAATAGATTACAGAAATATACAAAATCCTACCAGACTATGTGCCCTTAATTGCTGAGCAGTACTGCTCACCTTGGGTTCCCTGGCCACTATAATTGATTCAGGAATGGACCCCAGCTGCGTGGGTCAGGATCCTTCTCTGGGATTTTTCTACAACAGGTAGCAGGGAACTCTTGCATTGTTTAAAGAAAGAACCAGGATCCCTGAGCTTAGATGATGACTGAGTGTTTTAGGGAAGAACAAAGACAGAACAGTAGAGCTAAGTTCTATTTTTTTATTAAAAAATTTTTTTAAATTTATGTTTATTTATTTTTGAGAGACAGAGAGAGAGTGCATGTGAGGGAGGGGCAGAGAGAGAGACACAGAATCCAAAGCAGGCTCCAGGCTCCAAGCTGTCAGCACAGAGCCTGACATGGGGCTTGAACCCATGAACTGTGAGATCATGACCTGAGCTGAAGTTGAATGCTTAACAGACTGAGCCACCCAGGCTCCCCAGCTAAGTTCCATTTTTATAGGAACTATGGGGACATCATGACAACCTCACTTGAACTCTTGGTCCAGTCCAGTGTGGTGCCTTTCCTGCCCAATTACGTGATTCCCAAATCTTCCCCACCTGCTTTTTTTTTTTTCTTAAGTGGGTTTGAGTTTTAATTCTGTTTCTGTCACTTTGAGTCCCAAGGTTAATACAGAATAACTTACACTCCAACCACACAAGAGTGCCAACTCTCCTGAATCTTTGGAAAATATTAGCATGTGAATTAGCAGAGAGAACGTCAGATAGGAAAAGAGGCAAGAATACCATTCCTGAAAAGTGCTCTCTATATAACTCTATATAACTTGGCGTGGTTGCTGCCACTAGGATTAAAAAAATAATAATAATAAAACTATAGACACCAGGTAGAAAATTAATTCCACATTAAACCATCTGGCAGAGCTCTGAACAAATAGAAGAAAGCAGAGATGAGGAATGTATTTCACCTGCTGATTTTTCCTTTTCTTTTTTTTTTTTTATTTTATTTTTTTTAACGTTTATTTATTTTTGAGACAGAGAGAAACAGAGCATGAACGGGGGAGGGTCAGAGAGACAGGGAGACACAGAATCCGAAACAGGCTCCAGGATCTGAGCGGTCAGCACAGAGCCCGATGTGGGGCTCGAACTCATGGACCACGAGATCATGACCTGAGCCAAAGTTGGACGCTCAACCGACTGAGCCACCCAGGCGCCCCCAATTTTTCCTTTTCTTTGTAGTAAAGAAACAGAAAATGTCTTTAGGAAGGAAATTCAGTAAACAGCTTCCTACAAACCCTTATTTCTGTACCTGAAATTGCTGGAGATTCAAATGGCCATAGTACTTTTCTTTCCCTGTGTTCTAGAAGAATACTGCCCTATTCTCAGTGCAAAAGATTTTGATTATAGTTCTTGGATCAAAAGCATCCATAGAGAGAAGGTAAGCTCCAGGTTGTAAATAGTGCTTTAATTAATGCACATGTGTCTGAATCAATAATGGATTTTCAATAAATAGGGTCTTTGGCTTTCTGAATGTTAAAAACTCAAGGTAGATAAAAGAAATGCCTTTTTGCTATATATGAAAAAGACACTTATGCTGTATATATTTCTGAAAAAAAATCTCATCAAGTTTGTGTATTAAAAAATGAAATTTAAAAAGTATATAGGATGGTATTTTTACACGTTTCTAACTTTCTACTGTAGATGTTGAACTTTGGTGTCTAAAATGGTACATTTGTTTTTTCAGTCTTCTTCCTGGGAAATTTTCATCCTGCAGAAGAAGGGCTAGGAGATTTTGAAATTTTCTCATAGAAGAATAGGAATGGAGAGAGGCTGCTGATTAACAGAGTTGGGTGACTAAGGAACTGGCATTTTACTAATGTAGTAAAACAATGGGGAGAAAATAGCGGGACAAGCCTTTTTGAGTGGGTAAGGCCAAGGCTGATTTTCATGTTTGAATTTGAAGTAATTAGGTGCACTGGGTGGCTTAGTTGGTTAAGCGACCAACTCTTGATTTCAGCTCAAGTCATGATCTCACAGTTTGTGAGTTCTAGCCCCATGTTGGGCTCTGTGCTGACAGCATGGAGCCTGATTGGGATTCTCTCTCTCTCTTTCTGTCCCTCCTCCCTCTCTCTCTCTCTCTCTCTCTCTCAGAATAAATACAGAAAGTTAAAAAGTGTATTTGAAGTAATCATAGGACATCCAGGGTAACAGAGAAATGGGATTGTAACTCAGGAATGATTACACAGCTGGTAATATGAAACCAAGAGGTATTCAGTAATTGTCAAGAGCTGACCCTCAGGAAATAAGGTGGTTTCCAGGGGAGAGAGGAGGAAGACAGCAAGCAGTGGAGAACCAAGAACTAAAGCTTAGTGACTATCAAGTAGTGGTCAGGGGTCAACTGCTGTAATACAGTCAGGTAGTAGGAAGGTCGTATAGGAACCATAGGAGGAGCTTTTAGAAGTATGTTGCTTGGGGGAAAAAAAAAGTTGGCTGTTCAGAGCATAAAAGAATTTAAGTCCAAGAAGAGAGTGTTGGATTTAGGATTTAGGTCATAGGTGACCTGCAGGAGCTCGCGAGAAGGATGTACGGATTCACTGGCTGGCAGCCATATCCATAAATTGTCTTTGCCTTTGTATCTATTTGCTGTCCTTTTCTTAAGCTGGGTCCTGAAAGAGGAAAACAATGAAGAAAATTACAAGGCTCTGAAGAATTAGCCCACCATGAGAGAGAGTTCTCCAGCCAAGCCTTGAACCTGAACTGGCCACTGAGAGCTCTTGAATACATGAAGACGGACTATCTTTCTTTTTCTTTCCTTATTTCCTTCTTTCTTTTTTCTTTCCTTCCTTCCATACTTCTTTTAAAAACTTTTTGTTTGTTTGTTAAAGATTATGACGTACTTAAATTTCCTTGGTATCTCAAAGGTTCTGACAAGGAGAGGTGCTGACTAGAGGATACCTGGGCTAAAGTAGATAAGAGGGCAGTAGTTTCCAAGGCTTCACTCAGGGAACAAGTCCTTTCTAGCTCTCGCTCTGGACCACCGTCCTAAAGAGTCTAATTAGTTTGCTTCTCTGACCTTGATTGCTACCTTGGGAAGAGGCTTTAAAGCCTGTTCGGTTTCCCAAACTTGCCAAGCCCTGCAGTCTCCAAGTAGTCAGCAATCGTGCCCTGCCCAGACCTCTCTCTGTCTGACCACACTGCTTAGCTGACCTCATTTCTGTCACACCCTCTGTTGATGCTTCCTTTGGAAAGGCCCGTCTAAAAGGTAGCTCGGCACACAAATAGAAAGGCTTAAAAGATTCTTAACAGAGCAAAAACCAATGAGATAAGGAATCAAGGGTGGAGGGATTGGACTTGGGGATGGTAAGTGTAGAAATAGAGACCGGTAGCTTTCTAGGATGGGTGGAGGTGAAGTAAGAAAGGTTCAACTTGATAGTCATCAAGTCTTTCTACAAAGTAAGACACAATTTTTTTTTTTATGTTTATTTTTGAGAGAGAGAGTGCAAGTTGGGGAGGGGAAGCGGGGGGTACAGGGGATCTGAAGCAGACTCTGCACTGACAGCAGTGAGCCCCATGTGGGGCTCAAACTCACAAACCGTGACATCATGATCTGATCCAAAGCCAGACATTCAACTCACTAAGCCATCCAGGTACTGGATGCAAATCCTTTTTGAAGAGGGAGTGTGAATTATATAGCATGTGAATTATGTCTCATTAAAGCTATTTTGAAAAGGAATGAATGTACACAAAGAAATGGAAAGACATTCCATACTCATGGGTTGGAAGAACAAATATTCTTAAAATGTCCATACTACCCAAATCAATCTAGGCATTCAATGCCATCCATATCAAAATAACAACAGCATTTTTCATAGAACTAGAATAATCCTAAACAAACAAACAAATAAAAGGAGTGAATGTAAGAAATGGGATAAGATCAACAAAATATTGAGTTTAATACTATTAGCATGGCAGTTTCTTTTGTTTGAGAGAGAGACGGAGTGTAATTCAGGAGGAGGGGCAGAGGGAGAGGGAAAGAGAGAATCTCAAGCAGCCTCCACACAGGCCTCAATCTCAAGATCCTAAGATCATGACCTGAGCTGAAATCAAGAGTCATATACTTAGGCCACCTGAGTGCCTGAGTCAGTGGAGTGTCTGACTTCAGCTCAGGTTATCATCTCCCAGTTTGTGAGTTTGAGCCCCACATCTGGCTCACTGCTGTAAGCCTGTTAGCACAGAGCCCTCTTCAGATCTTCTGTTCCCCGCTCTCTACCCCTTCCCCATTGGCACTCTCCCCAAAATAAATAAATTAAGAAAAAAAAAAAAAGATGCTTAACTGACTGAGCCACCCAGGTGCCCCTGCATGGCAGTTTCGAGTTACAGGTCCCTTTAATGATGTTTGTATATGGAGTCATTGCAGTTGTCTATGTGTTCTTCTTTTCATTCTCATTGAAATATTAGGTTGCTCCAAAGGTTTGCACAAAACCTATTCAACTGTATCATAGTCATTCTAGGAAGGAACAAAAAGACCATAACCATACATTTCCTAATCAATAAATGCAAACATGATGGTTATACTAAATATTCCAAACATAAATAATATTTAGTAGGATGTTTTAGGCTGTATATAACAGACTATGCAACGATCAGTGCCTTAAATAATAAAGACATGTATTTGTGTCATAGGACAAAGATAGTTCCAAGATGGAACAGTAACACAACGTGGGCTTTCTCCTGATGGACACATGCTGGTTTTAGCAGCTCCAAATTTTTCCTCATCAGAAAACATAACAGGAGTGCAGGAAGGATGGAGAAAGAAAAAAAGGTATTTTCCTCACTTTGTTTACTTTTTCCAGTGAAGAAAATCTTTCTGGGAAGCTACCAAGCAAACTTCCTATTATATCTTAATATAAAAATGGGTCACAATACAAATCCCTGGATTTAAGGGAGGCTGGGAAGTGAATAACTGATTTTTTTAGCTTTAAAGATAGAAGCGCAAGAAAGGAGGGGGCTGGAAATGGCTTTGGGGTACGTAACCAAACTGTCTGCTGCATTACACACTGGGAAAAAGAATAACAAACCCAAAAACATATTTGCTTGAGGAAATTTCAAGATGAGCAGATTTCATTTAAAATTAAGTGTCCCTGGCTTTGCCGGTAGTACTTACACAACCCACAAGCCTGCACCTCACAATATGTCAATCACAAATACCCTACACATATTGAAAGTAGGGTTGTCAAATAAAATAAATAAAGCCCAGTTAAATCTGTGTTTCAGATTATTTTTGTTGTATATGTATGTTCTAAATATTACATGGGACACACTTACACTAAAAAATAATTTGTTATTTGTCTGAAATTAAAATTCAGCAGGGCTTCCTGTATTTTTTTTAAATGAGTATTGTTTTAGAACAATTTTATGTACATAGCAAAATTTAGAGAAGGATACAGAGTTTTTCCATATACCCACTTCCCCTATAGGGATGAAGGGGAGGCCATCCCCAGATGTGCCACTTTGGCATATTGATTATTTTGAATTACAAGTTACATAAGAAACAGCCAGTGCAAGAAGAACACTCTGACCCCTCTTTGTCTCAGTAAAGTAGGAAATAAATCTCCCATGTAAACATATCCTCCCTGTACCAGGAAGTAAAGAGACATCCTTAGTACCAGAGATAGGGAATTTAGTGCCAAGAAGGCTGTATAATAAATAAACCTTGTTACTTTTTACTATTTACTACCCCAGCCCGAGCTGTTTAGAATTCATTAATAATTTTAGCTCCCAAACATCATTTTTCTTTCTCTTGTCAGTTCTTCACTGATTATTTGTCTCTTTGTCTAAAAACTGCCTGCCTTAGTCATTTCTCTAGGTCTTAATTTCATTATTAGGCCTCTGTGTGCACATAACTAAACTGTTTCTTTCTCTTGTTAATCTGTCTCATGTCAATTTAGACAGCTTTTCTAGAAAAGCTAGAACTTTAAACAGCAGAGAAATTTTTTTTCCCCAATACCCCACACATACATGTCTTCCCGCATCATCAATATCTTCTACTAGAAAGGAGTATTTCCTACAATTGACGTACCTACATTGACACATAATCGCATTATCATAGACAACTATCAAGATCATAGTTTACATTAAGTTTTACTCTTGGTGTTTTATATTTTATGGATTTTGACAAATGTGTAATGACATTTATCAATGATTACAGTATCTTACAGAGCAGTTCCATATATGTGTGTGTGTGTGTGTGTGTACATATATGTATATATGTGTATATATATATATATGTATATATATATTTTTTTGAGACAGAGAGCAGGGAAATGGGGCAGAAGGAGAGAGAGAGAGAGAGAGAGAGAGAGAGAATGAGAGAGAGAATCTTAAGCAGACTCCCCACTCAGTGCAGAGCCCAACACAGCGCTCAACCCCACAGCCCTGGCATCATAACCTGAGGCAAAATCAAGAGTAGGAATATCAGCTGACTGAGGCACTTAGGCACCACAGCTTCCTATATTTTTATATGCTAAATCTGGCATCCCTGACCCGAAGGCTTCCACTCATCATGGGAAGTGCCTCCTCTCTCTCAGAAAGAGCCTTGCTGATTTGGTGAACAGTCTAGAGGTCAAAATATTGTGATCAGTCTCAGAGAAGGAAGGGCAAAGTTGGGATATTTATTGGGACTTTGAAGTTTGATTTAAAGCAGTTCTTTTAATTCCAATCCAGCAGGACGGGGCATGTTGATTAGTAATGGGTATGGATCATTGTGTAGTTTACATGTATGTTATAGTTTACAAGTAGTGAACACAAAAGGTGAGGATTTTCTGGCTGAGTCTTGGAATATGAACTGTTTTCTGATACCTTCTATTGACGAGTTTATGGTTCTCCCAGGAAATTCCACTATTTGATATTTCCCTTATATCCAAATGGTGTTTGTTTGCCTTTTCTTGGGAAAATCAACAATTATCTTGGACAATTATGCCTGGAATGTGACTCAGTCATACTTGTACTTTGCATAATTCTACAACCAAGGCCTCAAAGACAGTAAATTTCTCTGTGATTCTATCTATCAGTCCGAAGACTGATTCCAAATCTCTATTTACTGTTTTACCAGAAAGGTCATAAGTTTCCCAATGAGAATATACAGTTTTATCAGTCAGGTTCTTTAGTTAGGATATGATTTATATTGAAGAGATAAATCCTTTACTTCTGACAGATTATAGCTTGTTCAAAAGTTCATCAGGCCAGGAACTAAGACACAATTAAGAAGATTCTTGAGTGGCACTATGTTTTTCAGACAGTGGGGTCCTGATTCTTCTGAAATAACAGTATCTTTAAACAGTGTTGGGGATGCCTGGGTGGCTCAGTCAGTTAAGCGTCTGACTTTGGCTCAGGTCATGATCTCACAGTTCATGAGTGTGAGCCCCACATCGGACTCTGTGGTGATGGCTCAGAGCCTGGAGCCTGCTTCAGATTCTGTGTCTCCCCCTCTCTCTGCCCCTCTGCCACTTGCACACTGACTCTCTCTCAAAAATAAATAAACAAAAATTAAACAGTGGCTGTTAAAAGCAGATGTATGACTTAACTAAGTCCTTGGGAAATGAAACTTCTGCTTTGGGAACCCAAATATGAACTGAACTTTTGCAAGTTAAAATGAGCCCTGCAACAGCCTCTCATTGTGGTTTGTGTAATAACAATGACCACAGAGGCTAAACTGCTAGACAGAGGCAGCCTGTTTTGGGGCCTCCTTTAAATCT
The DNA here is from genome assembly GCF_023721935.1 of Panthera uncia. Lineage (NCBI taxonomy): Eukaryota > Metazoa > Chordata > Mammalia > Carnivora > Felidae > Panthera > Panthera uncia. Next base: position 14,075,685 of record NW_026057577.1, on the reverse strand, counting down.
GGTGTTCCTCCCTGCTGTACCATCTTTGATTTTCTCTGAAAACATTCCTTTTTTTTTTTTTAATTTTTTTAATTTATTTTTGAGACAGAGACAGAGCATGAGCAGGGGAGGGGCAGAGAGAGGGGGAAACACAGAATCCAAAGCAGGCTCCAGGCTCTGAGCTGTCAGCACAGAGCCCGATGTGGGGCTTGAACCCACAGACTGTGAGATCATGACCTGACCTGATGTCAGACACTTAACTGACTGAGCCACCCAGGCGCCCTGAAAACATACCACATTTCTTAGCAAAGAAGCTTGCCTCCTATGAAATCCTATTACCTTCTCTGTTACATATTTCTGATCATTGTTATAGTACTTTAAATCCTGATACTTTCCTGGATCCATTACCTAAAAAAGAGGAAACTCACGACTCTCTGACCTCTGTAAAATCTATGTCCTAAATACATTTATTAGAAATCCTTTTAGAAAATGCAGACTTCACCTTGCTTTTCTGATGGGTCATACTGTGAAACTAAAACAGAAAAATGTTAGGTAAAATACATGGCAAAAAACAAAGTCATTTTGGTCCTAGAATATAGCCCTTTGCCAGGAGGAAAAATTTGCTCAGGTGGCAGAACTCACTGTGCTCACTAGAGGTTTTTGGCTAGATAAGAGCCTTAACATTTACAAGGATAATAGATATACTTTTTGGGTAGTCCTTGAAATGCTCTGGAGACAAAGAGAGATCTTCATCTCAGGAGGGGCCCATTTAAGAATGGTCAGCAAGGGGCGCCTGGGTGGCTCAGTCGGTTAAGCGGCCGACTTCAGCTCAGGTCACAATCTCGCGGTCCGTGAGTTCGAGCCCCGCGTCGGGCTCTGGGCTGATGGCTCAGAGCTGATGGCTCAGAGCCTGGAGCCTGCTTCCGATTCTGTGTCTCCCTCTCTCTCTGCCCCTCCCCCATTCGTGCTCTGTCTCTCTCTGTCTCAAAAATAAATAAAACGTTAAAAAAAAAAAAAAAAAAGAATGGTCAGCAAATTGGGGGTGCCTGGGTGGCTCTGTTGGTTAAGTGTCAGTCTTTTGATTTCAGCTCAGGTCATTATCTCACGGGTTCCTGAGATCAAGCCCCAAGTTGGGATCTGTGCTGACAATGCAGAGCCTGCTTTGGATTCTCTCTCCCGATCTCTGCCCTTCCCTGTTCACATGCTCTTTCTCTCAAAATTAAATAACTTTAAAAAATTAAATAAAAATTAATTTAAAAATTAAAAATTAAAAAAAAAAAATTAAAATTAAATTAAAAAATTAAATAAGCTTTAAAAAATGAAGCATAGAGGGGCCCTTGAGTAGCTCAGTCAGTTAAGCGTCTGACTCTTGATTTCCACTCAAGTCATGATCTCCTGGTTTGTGGGTTCAAGCCCCCCATCTGACTGTCTTCTGACAGTACAGAAACTGCTTGGGATTCTCTGTCTCCTTCTCTCTCTCTACCCCTCTCCCACTCATGCTTGCTCTCTCTCTCTCTCTCTCTCAACAATAAATTAATTAAAAAGAAAAGAATGGTCAGCAAATTAAAGAATTTTGAATGTTCTGTTTCCTAAGAAGGTAGCTCTTATGAAAGTAGGAGCTTATACAAAATGTGAAAGGAAATGCTCTGGCACTCAACTAAGATTCTAGCCTCATGACACCTCAAACAATTCAATCTTTGGAGACGTTCAAAGAATCTGGTATAGAAAGCCAGCATTCAGGATGCCTGGGTGGTTCAGTCAGTTAAGTGTCCAACTTCAGCTCAGTGTCCAACTTTGAACTCAGTTCTTGGTGAGTTCTAGCCCTATTGTTGGGCTCTGTGCTAACCACAGCTCAGAGCCTGGAGCCTGCTTCAGATTGTGTCTCTCTCTCTCTGCCCCTTCCCTGCTTGCACTCAGTCTCTCTCTCTCTCAAATAAATACACATTAAAAAAGAAAGAAAGAAAGAAAGCAAGTAAGCCAGCATTCAACAGAGCTTACAGTCTAGCCAGGTGAGAACATTTAACTTAGTAAATACAGTAAGGGATATTATGCATTATGAAAAGTAACACATAGGCAAATTTTCAGGGAAATGGACTTTGGAGGAAATGGTCAGTTCTTAAACAAGGAAGGAGAGTACTAATGGATCTGGAACAGTTGCTCAAAGCAAGATACCCTTGAGTTAAGTCTTTGGAAGATGGAAACATGGAGTGTTTTCTAGACAAAGTAAGAAGCTCAAGCAAAAGTTGTGAAGTGGCTTGGGCCGTCCAGGGACTTGGAACCACCTTGCATGGCTAGGATATTTGAGTGACAAATAAGAGATGACACATCTATTGTGGACGATGTATGTATCTTAATCCCTTGATCCCTCGAATAAAGCAATTTAGTATATGTGCTGCTGAAGCGAGCACTCGAATAAAACAATTTAGAGGAAAGAAGTGATTTGGTAAAAGCATAATTCTTTATTAAAAAATAAAGTGTTTTTCTAATCTGAAAAGCTTCTGTTTTCATAATTATATCTTGATTTTGATACTTACTCATTTTTCAACTGCCCTAAGTCAGCTTTAAAAATTATGTCACATGTTCAATTCTGATACCCTTTGTCTCCATAATCTAGTCCCTGCAAATATTTGAAACTTCATTCTGGATAAGTATAAATTGATGCAAATGGATCTACTTTTCACTGGGTGCTCTTCACCCGGAAAAGTAGTCATGTTCTGATATTCAGGTGCACAAAGTAATTTACAGGCATGGTCAATGAATATTCTATTTGTATATGTGTCTGTGTACGTGCATGTAACTGTTGATGTGTACCCACAAGTATCATTTCTATTTATGTAGTATCCTTTATAACATAAGCCTAAAACCAACATTCCAGACTATCAACTAATGGCTTCCTATTTATATTATTAAGTAGCATTGTTGTTAGTAAACACTGTACATGGAGAGAGCTATTACAGTAAACCAGCTAAACCACAGTTCAATGTCCTTACTCAGTGGGGTTTTATTTAGAACATAAGCAATGTCCTAGATAACCTAATGATAGACACAGGAGTGTGTCTTATCCTTGCATTCTTTTCCTTTCTTTGGAGTTCAGGTTTATAAGTTTAAGCTAATAATTGTACTTCCTTGTTCGTGGCACATTACCATCATTGCCTTCCTCCATCCCCTCACTTTTTAACATTTTAGGCAAGAGGGCTGTTTTTACATGTGTACTTCCATTTTCCAGGAAATGGAAGTCCTATGAGTCAGATCAGGATTTCGATCCTGATTCTTTGCCACTAATAAGCATGCAATTTTGGGTAAATGATTTAACCTCTCTGAGACTCCATTTTCTCATGTATAAAATGGGAATAGGGGTGCCTGGGTGGCTCAGTCAGTTCAGCATCTGACTGCAACTCAGATCTTGATCTCGCTGTTCATGAGTTCAAGCCCCATGTCGGGCTCTGTGTTGACAGTTCGGAGCCTGGATCCTGCTTCAGATTCTGTGTCTTCCTCTCTCTCTGCCCCTCCCCTGCTCACACTCTGTCTCTCTCAAAAATAAGTAAACATTAAAAAAAAAATTGTAATGGGAATAAAACAGCTACCTCATCATGGAGTTACTTTGAGAATGGATTATGCACCTAGAGTACTTAGTACAGTGTATAGTATGTGGTAAGTGCTCAGTACAATCTTGCTACTGTTTAATAACTGTCACTGGCATTAGAACTTTGAATTTGGACAAATTGCAAGCCAAGATAGTAGTATCTACTACCAATTTGCTATGTAACTTTAAGTAAGTCACTTTGCCAAACTGTCACTTCCATTTCTGCACTTAGGGAATAGAAGTGGCATTGCAACTGTTTGTAAATAAGACTGTGAAAATTTAAAGCACTAAATAAATATTAATCATTTATATCACCTCATAAAAATGTGTAGTTATGTCTATAATCCTGAAGAGAAGTATAATTGATATTTTGTATGAATAGTGCACTGTCCACTTCAGACATTTCAAAGATGAACGAAAGAGCACTGAACCTACCCAAGGTTATAGACTCAGTAAGACGGGAGGAACAGATATTCTGTTAACTGATGGGCAATGACAGAAGAAATGTATCTTCTTTGAAGAATTTCATGTTTCTTCCTATCCAGCAAAGAGTGAATCTTAGCAGTTCCATCAAGAAGTAGATGGTGCTAATGGCAAGGTCTTCAGTGGGAGCTGATTCTGTGGGTTTTTAGACCACCTGAGTAACCTTGGCTGTTCCTCTCCCTTTCAATGCCTAATTCTGAACTTAAAATTTAGCTTCCCCAGTGGGTTAGCAACAAAGGAGGAAATGTTATGCTGTAAAAGTAATGGAAGTCCTGGGTCCTCTACATCTCTCTTCTTTGACGGTACTTCTCAAGGAGCAAGATTTGTCACAGTATAGGCTTAACTGTCAGGGCTTAAAATAGCACCTGCTTCATGAATTAGACCAGCCCCTGGACCATGCTAGAGGCTCAGTCAATATTACCTATTAGTTTTGCAAGTAAAAGTGTCTGCCTAACCAGAATGTGGTTTACCTGAAAGGTAAAATTGGAGGACAAAGTTGGTTTAACTTGAAATAATTTATATGAGCAGACACCACCAAGATGGGTTCACCAAAGTGAATCACTACATAGTCACATAAATAACACAGCTTTATTTCTTTATTACTAGAATTACAAGTTAGCATAGCACAGACAATAAGTGCATGGGCTTTTAAGTCAGTTATGACACTGTGTCCTTGCTTCAGTTTCTCCACTTGTAAAATGGTTAAAAGTAGTACCTCCTCCGTGGAGTTGGTGTGAGGTTTAGATGAGATAATGCCAGTAGAGTGATTAGCAGTTTCTGACAAATGGTAAACACTTAATATTCTGTTATCAATAATAAATGTTAGTGGTTATTGCCGTTTGAAGTAAAATAGCAAGGCATATAAGCCCCATTCAGATAGACCCAGTTGTAACTAATTTAAATGTTTGTCACATACATTGTCACAAATTTAAATGTGGTCAAAACTGGGGCTTCTCGTTGTAGATTTAGACATATGGAAAAAGTTCTAGAACAATTCTATGCCTGGGTCATAGTAGGCACTTATATAAATACTGATACATGAGTGCCTCTGTGAATACACTGATTGTTTTCCTCTGTGAACCTCACATCTCAGTGTCTTAAGGTTCTTTGTTTTGCCTTACTATTTCAGGTCAGTTTAGCTGTGGGAGGTTGTTTATGCCATCACTAGGGCTTGCTGTATCTAATCTGGTCTTGGTCTGAATCTGTTCGAAGCAGCTAAAAGAAGCCATAGCTAGTTGGCATTCACTGAAAAAAACATGAAGGCTTTGGGGAAAGTTTTTAAGAGTAACAGGAAAAGAACAGGATGTTATTAGATTGGATTTAAATGCCTGGCATGTATACTGGGAGTTTGGATTACCTTCTCTATGGGCTAACTCCTGCAAAATTTTAGTTAGCATTTTCCCTCCTACAATTTATTCTTAAAGCTCATTATCTTCTTAATAGATAAATTAATTTTAGTTTTAGCCCATGTAAAATTTAACAAGGACAGTAAACCTTTAGCTCCAGTTTTCTCAAATGCTTTACAAAGCAAAATGGTAGTTTTACATTATTATTTGCTCTCAAATATTCAAAGCTCCACTATCCATCATATAAACTGATAAATCCTTAAATTATAATAACAGATTAACAAGTGATGTTAGCAGAAAACATTGGCCACTAATTCCCAAAGAGAAGCAGAGTTGTGTTTACCCATTCATATACTTACAATATGTCATTTATTAAATCCCCTTTCCCTTACCACAACCCTTGATCCAAACTGAATGTTCATTTGCGGTGGGTCTAGGGTGTTGCTGTGGCAACACTGGAACTCAAGGCACCAGAATGTGGCCAGGTCAGAATACACCAGAATCTGTACCTCCATGTCCATAGCTCTTTGTTTATGGCATTTATCATTGATTTGCTCTATGTGATTTGTTTGGTTATTTGTGTACCTATCCAGGAGATAGGTCTGAGAAATACCACTGCCTGGAATCACATCTTCTTGGAAGAAAGAAAGGAAGGAAAGAAGAGAGAAAAGAAGGAAGGAGGATAGGAAGGGAAGAGAAGAGGAAGCGAGGGAGGAGAGGAGGAAGGAAAAGAGGAAGGGAGGATAGCATTTGTATGGAGCCAGAGTCAGAGATGTGAGTCTAGGAAAACATTATTATCTCTCCCACCTTCTATATACCACCCCAGTGGTTGCTTTTTTATGTCTCTATCCAATTTCTTGATGAACCTAGACTTAAAAAGAAGTAATCCTAAGATGTTTTCTTAGTTGTCATGAATGAATTCAGTAATTTTTCTTTTTTTAAGTTTGGTTATTTTGAGAGACAGAGAGACAGAGAGACAGACAGACAGAGAAAGAAAGAGAAAGCAGCATGAGCAGGGGAAGGGCAGAGAGAGGGAGGGAGAGAGAGAATCCCAAACAGGCTCAGCACTGTTAGTGCAGAGCCCAACAGGGGGTGGGGTTTGAACTCATAAACCATGAGATCATGACTTGAGCCAAAATCAAGAGTTGGTTGCTTAACCGACTGAGCCATTCAGCCTCCCCTGGATTCAGTAACTTTGACTCTCATTAGCAGTAGTTCAGTCAACTGGAAAAATTTCTTTTTACTTTAGAGGACACACATGTGTGAATGGGGAAGAGGGGCAGAGGGAGGGAGGAAGAAAGAGAGAGAGAGAGAGAGAGAGCAGCATGAGCAGGGGAAGGGCAGAGACAGGTAGGGAGAGAGGAGAGAGAGAATCTTAAGCAGGCTCCACGCTCAGTGCAGAGTCTGAGTCGGGGCTCAATCCTATGACCTTGGGATCATGACCTGAGCTGAAATCAAGAGTCAGACAATCAACTGACTGAGCCACCCAGGCACCCCAACTGGAAATATTTTTTATTGTAAGATTTGAAATGGGCTATGCTGAATAATTCACAGGTCTATCATATATGGTCATGTCTATTCTCCTACTTCAAAGTTTGATTTTTATGTTTCTGTCAGCTCCAGGAACTGTAAAACCTTCTGAGACATAAAAAGGAGAAAACCTCAAAATTGCTTTCTTTCTATACTCTAACTTTCCCTTTTATCTATAGAAGCTAAAAGTATTAACTTTGGAACCACACCTATATTTTGCCCCGAAGACTGTATTAAATAATGTATGATGACATACAGTGAAGTACAGTTGTTGAAATGACTTTGGGAGTGTTCTTTGGCTCCAAAAGACATTTGATTGAGAGCATTCTTTCTGATTGCAAGATAGCAGAGCTCATTAACCCGAGGGACAGAATGACATTTGCTGTGTCTTTTACCGTTTCAAGAATAGGTTCTTCCCAGTAGATTATGCTCTTGTCAGTCTTGTTAATATTTTAAGGGAAATACATCAATCTAACTTTCAAAAAATTATGTTTCCTTCTTTGAATCGATAATATATTCATATGGTTTAAAACCCAAAAGGTACAAAAGAGTATAGAGTGAGATGTCTCTCCTCTGCCCTTGTCTCCCAGCCATCCAGTTTCTGGAGATAACCACTGTATTTTGGATACTCTTCCAGACATGTCCTCATACTGATTTTTGACACATCTCTCTTAATCTAAACAGACATTTGGCTCAGCCCTGAAACGTCAAATTCTGTTATTTCCTAAAGGAGTTTCTCCCTGCTGGCCATTTGCTATAAACTGATTCACAAAATGGGAAAATTTAATATAATTAAATTCCCATTCAAATGACTTTGAGAAAGTGTCAAAATTGCTGGGATTAGTTGATTTAAATATTGTTTAAGAGAAAATCAATTGCTATAGAGTCCAGATGGCAACTCAAAAGAAAAAAAAAAAAAAGAAAAGAAAGAAAAGAAAAGAAAAAAGAAAGAAAAAGAAAAAAGACAAAAAGTAGTGTCTTTTGTTAGATTTGTCTGTCAATGAAGAGGATGACTTCTATATTATGAAATTACTTGTTTTTGTTGTCCTTAGCCTTCTCCCATAGTGTCCCCTCTATTACCTCTCCCTTTGTTTGCATGTTTTTTAGCAAAACCTTGTCTTTAGCCTACCTCGTCTACTCTGAGCTTTACATTTATATTTAAAAAAATTTTTTTAATGTTTATTTAATTTTGAGAGACAGAGAATGAGAGAGAGACAGAGACAGAGCATGAGTGGGGGAGGGGCAAAGAGAGAGGGAGACACAGAATCTGAAACAGGCTCCAGGCTCTGAGCTGTCAGCACAGAGCCCAACGCGGAGCTCGAACTCACAGACCGTGAGATCGTGACCTGAGCCGAAGTCGGATGCCCAACCAACTGAGCCACCCCCAGGTGCCCCTGAGATTTACATTTACATTTTATACTTTCTTAGAGCTGCCCAGTGATTCTAGCCACGTGTGCCTCACTTTCGGTCCTTATCCTCTGTTCTGGAGCTCATCAATATCCCACAGTCACTCTGTATGGGAGTCAAACCATAAGAGACTTTTAAAAACAGAGAACCGACTGAGAGTTGATGGGTGTGGGGGTGTGGGGGGTGGGTTAAATGGGTGACAGGCATTAAAGAGGGCACTTTTCAGGATGAGCACTGGATGTCATATGTAAGAGATGAATCACTGGGTTCTACACCTGAAGCCAAGACTACACTGTATATTAACTAACTTGAGCATAAAAATAAATAAATAATTTAAAAAACAAACAAGAGAGGGAAGATGGCGGCGTAGGAGGACGCTGGGCTCACCGCGCATCCTGCTGATCACTTAGATTCCACCTACACCTGCCTAAATAACCCAGAAAACTGCCAGAGGATTAGCAGAACGGAGTCTCCGGAGCCAAGCGCAGACGAGAGGCCCATGGAAGAGGGTAGGAAGGGTGGCGAGGCGGTGTGCGCTCCACGGACTGGCGGGAGGGAGCGGGGGCGGAGGGGCGGCTCACCGGCCAAGCAGAGCCCCCGAGTCTGGCTGGCAAAAGCGGAGGGGCCGGACGGACCGTGTTCCGACAGCAAGAGCGACTTAGCGTCTGGGAGGTCATAAGTTAACAGCTCTGCTCGGAAAGCGGGAAGGCTGGAGGACAAAGGGAGGGAGAGCTGCTGAGCCCCCGGATGGCAGAGCTCAGCTTGGCGGGGAACAAAGGCGCTCGCCAGCGCCATCTCCCCCGCCCATCCCCCAGCCAAAATCCCAAAGAGAACCAGTTCCTGCCAGGGAACTTGCTCGCTCCGCGCAAACACCCAACTCTGTGCTTCTGTGGAGCCAAACCTCCGAATCTGACTCCCTCCCGCTGCCACAGGGCCCCTCCTGAAGTGGATCACCTAAGGAGAAGCGAGCTAAGCCTGCCCCTCCAGCCCCCGTGCACCTTGCCTACCCACCCCAGCTAATACGCCAGATCCCCAGCACCATAAGCCTGGCAGTGTGCAAGTAGCCCAGATGGGCCATGCCACCCCACAGTGAATCCCGCCCCTAGGAGAGGGGAAGAGAAGGCACACACCAGTCTGACTGTGGCCCCAGCGGTGGGCTGGGGGCAGACATCAGGTCGGACTGCGGCCCCGCCCACCAACTCCAGTTATATACCACAGCACAGGGGAAGTGCCCTGCAGGTCCTCACCACTCCAGGGACTATCCAAAATGACCAAACGGAAGAATTCCCCTCAGAAGAATCTCCAGGAAATAACAACAGCTAATGACCTGATCAAAAAGGATTTAAATAATATAACAGAAAGTGAATTTAGAATAATAGTCATAAAATTAATCGCTGGGCTTGAAAACAGTATAGAGGACAGCAGAGAATCTCTTGCTACAGAGATCAAGGGACTAAGGAACAGTCATGAGGAGCTGAAAAGCGCTTTAAACGAAATGCAAAACAAAATGGAAATGACGACGGCTCGGATTGAAGAGGCAGAGGAGAGAATAGGTGAACTAGAAGATAAAGTTATGGAAAAAGAGGAAGCTGAGAGAAAGAGAGATAAAAAAAATCCAGGAGTATGAGGGGAAAATTAGAGAACTAAGTGATACACTAAAAAGAAATAATATACGCATAATTGGTATCCCAGAGGAGGAAGAGAGAGGGAAAGGTGCTGAAGGGGTACTTGAAGAAATTATAGCTGAGAACTTCCCTGAACTGGGGAAGGAAAAAGGCATTGAAATCCAAGAGGCACAGAGAACTCCCTTCAGACGTAACTTGAATCGATCTTCTGCACGACATATCATAGTGGAACTGGCAAAATACAAGGATAAAGAGAAAATTCTGAAAGCAGCAAGGGATAAACGTGCCCTCACTTATAAAGGGAGACCTATAAGACTCGTGACCGATCTCTCTTTTGAAACTTGGCAGGCCAGAAAGGATTGGCACGATACCTTCAGTGTGCTAAACAGAAAAAATATGCAGCCGAGAATCCTTTATCCAGCAAGTCTGTCATTTAGAATAGAAGGAGAGATAAAGGTCTTCCCAAACAAACAAAAACTGAAGGAATTTGTCACCACGAAACCAGCCCTACAAGAGATCCTAAGGGGGATCCTGTGAGACAAAGTACCAGAGACATCACTACAAGCATAAAACATACAGACATCACAATGACTCTAAACCCGTATCTTTCTATAATAACACTGAATGTAAATGGATTAAATGCGCCAACTAAAAGACATAGGGTATCAGAATGGATAAAAAAACAAGACCCATCTATTTGCTGTCTACAAGAGACTCATTTTAGATCTGAGGACACCTTTAGATTGAGAGTGAGGGGATGGAGAACTATTTATCATGCTCCTGGAAGCCAAAAGAAAGCTGGAGTAGCCATACTTATATCAGACAAACTAGACTTTAAATTAAAGGCTGTAACAAGAGATGGAGAAGGGCATTATATAATAATTACAGGGTCTATCCATCAGGAAGAGCTAACAATTATAAATGTCTATGCGCCGAATACCGGAGCCCCCAAATATATAAAACAATTACTCATAAACATAAGCAACCTTATTGATAAGAATGTGGTCATTGCAGGGGACTTTAACACCCCACTTACAGAAATGGATAGATCATCTAGACACACGGTCAATAAAGAAACAAGGGCCCTGAATGATACATTGGATTAGATGGACTTGACAGATATATTTAGAACTCTGCATCCCAAAGCAACAGAATATACTTTCTTCTCGAGTGCACATGGAACATTCTCCAAGATAGATCATATACTGGGTCACAAAACAGCCCTTCATAAGTTTACAAGAATTGAAATTATACCATGCATACTTTCAGACCACAATGCTATGAAGCTTGAAATCAACCACAGGAAAAAGTCTGGAAAACCTCCAAAAGCATGGAGGTTAAAGAACACCCTACTAACGAATGAGTGGGTCAACCAGACAATTAGAGAAGAAATTAAAATATATATGGAAACAAACGAAAATGAAAATACAACAATCCAAACGCTTTGGGACGCAGCGAAGGCAGTCCTGAGAGGAAAATACATTGCAGTCCAGGCCTATCTCAAGAAACAAGAAAAATCCCAAATACAAAATCTAACAGCACACCTAAAGGAAATAGAAGCAGAACAGCAAAGGCAGCCTAAACCCAGCAGAAGAAGAGAATAATAAAGATGAGAGCAGAAATAAACAATATAGAATCTAAAAAAACGGTAGAGCAGATCAACGAAACCAAGAGTTGGTTTTTTGAAAAAATAAACAAAATTGACAAACCTCTAGCCAGGCTTCTCAAAAAGAAAAGGGAGATGACCCAAATAGATAAAATCATGAATGAAAATGGAAGTATTACAACCAATCCCTCAGAGATACAAACAATTATCAGGGAATACTATGAAAAATTATATGCCAACAAATTGGACAACCTGGAAGAAATGGACAAATTCCTAAACACCCACACTCTTCCAAAACTCAATCAGGAGGAAATAGAAAGCTTGAACAGACCCATAACCAGCGAAGAAATTGAATCGGTTATCAAAAATCTCCCAACAAATAAGAGTCCAGGACCAGATGGCTTCCCAGGGGAGTTCTACCAGACGTTTAAAGCAGAGATAATACCTATCCTTCTCAAGCTATTCCAAGAAATAGAAAGGGAAGGAAACCTTCCGGACTCATTTTATGAAGCCAGTATTACTTTGATTCCTAAACCAGACAGAGACCCAGTAAAAAAAGAGAACTACAGGCCAATATCCCTGATGAATATCGATGCAAAAATTCTCAATAAGATACTAGCAAATCGAATTCAACGGCATATAAAAAGAATTATTCACCATGATCAAGTGGGATTCATTCCTGGGATGCAGGGCTGGTTCAACATTCGCAAATCAATCAACGTGATACATCACATTAACAAAAAAAAAGAGAAGAACCATATGATCCTGTCAATCGATGCAGAAAAGGCCTTTGACAAAATCCAGCACCCTTTCTTAATAAAAACCCTTGAGAAAGTCAGGATAGAAGGAACATACTTAAAGATCATAAAAGCCATTTATGAAAAGCCCACAGCTAACATCATCCTCAACGGGGAAAAACTGAGAGCTTTTTCCCTGAGATCAGGAACACGACAGGGATGCCCACTCTCACCGCTGTTGTTTAACATAGTGCTGGAAGTTCTAGCATCAGCAATCAGACAACAAAAGGAAATCAAAGGCATCAAAATTGGCAAAGATGAAGTCAAGCTTTCGCTTTTTGCAGATGACATGATATTATACATGGAAAATCCGATAGACTCCACCAAAAGTCTGCTAGAACTGATCCATGAATTCAGCAAAGTTGCAGGATACAAAATCAATGTACAGAAATCATTTGCATTCTTATACACTAACAATGAAGCAACAGAAAGACAAATAAAGAAACTGATCCCGTTCACAATTGCACCAAGAAGCATAAAATACCTAGGAATAAATCTAACCAAAGATGTAAAAGATCTGTATGCTGAAAACTATAGAAAGCTTATGCAGGTAATTGAAGAAGATATAAAGAAATGGAAAGACATTCCATGCTCATGGATTGGAAGAATAAATATTGTCAAAATGTCAATACTACCCAAATCTATCTACACATTCAATGCAATCCCAATCAAAATTGCACCAGCATTCTTCTCGAAACTAGAACAAGCAATCCTAAAATTCATATGGAACCACAAGAGGCCCCGAATAGCCAAAGTAATTTTGAAGAAGAAGACCAAAGCAAGAGGCATCACAATCCCAGACTTTAGGCTCTACTACAAAGCTGTCATCATCAAGACAGCATGGTATTGGCACAAAAACAGACACATAGACCAATGGAATAGAATAGAAACCCCAGAACTAGACCCACAAACCTATGGCCAACTCATCTTTGACAAAGCAGGAAAGAACATCCAATGGAAAAAAGACAGTCTTTTTAACAAATGGTGCTGGGAGAACTGGACAGCAACATGCAGAAGGTTGAAACTAGACCACTTTCTCACACCATTCACAAAAATAAACTCAAAATGGATAAAGGACCTGAATGTGAGACAGGAAACCATCAAAACCTTAGAGGAGAAAGCAGGAAAAGACCGCTCTGACCTCAGCCGTAGCAATCTCTTACTCGACACATCCCCAAAGGCAAGGGAATTAAAAGCAAAAGTGAATTACTGGGACCTTATGAAGATAAAAAGCTTCTGCACAGCAAAGGAAACAACCAACAAAACTAAAAGGCAACCAACGGAATGGGAAAAGATATTTGCAAATGACACATCGGACAAAGGGCTAGTATCCAAAATCTATAAAGACCTCACCAAACTCCACACCCGAAAAACAAATAACCCAGTGAAGAAATGGGCAGAATACATGAATAGACACTTCTCTAAAGAAGACATCCGGATGGCCAACAGGCACATGAAAAGATGCTCAACGTCGCTCCTTATCAGGGAAATACAAATCAAAACCACACTCGGATATCACCTCACGCCAGTCAGAGTGGCCAAAATGAAGAAATCAGGAGACTATAGATGCTGGAGAGGATGTGGAAAAACGGGAACCCTCTTGCACTGTTGGTGGGAATGCAAATTGGTGCAGCCGCTCTGGAAAGCAGTGTGGAGGTTCCTCAGAAAATTAAAAATAGAACTACCCTATGACCCAGCAATAGCACCGCTAGTAATTTATCCAAGGGATACAGGAGTACTGATGCATAGGGGCACTTGTACCCCAATGTTTATAGCAGCACTCTCAACAATAGCCAAATTATGGAAAGAGCCTAAATGTCCATCAACTGATGAATGGATAAAGAAATTGTGGTTTATATACACAATGGAATACTACGTGGCAATGAGAAAAAATGAAATATGGCCCTTTGTAGCAACGTGGATGGAACTGGAGAGTGTGATGCTAAGTGAAATAAGCCATACAGAGAAAGACAGATACCATATGGTTTCACTCTTATGTGGATCCTGAGAAACATAACAGAAACCCATGGGGGAGGGGAAGGAAAAAAAAAAAAAAGCGGTTAGAGTGGGAGAGAGCCAAAGCATAAG